>NC_140969.1:101325857-101440857 GCF_056783735.1 Eptatretus burgeri
AAGTGCGTCACGAAGTTTGTGTTACTTATACACCGCCACAATAACAATTGCACGCAGTGCTGTCCCACGCCCAATGTAATCGCTCATGCTTAATACAACACACTATTGGGGAACCTTTCTCCCTGGGCGCGATGTTATAACGACCTATTTTAGCCATATTTCCATTTTTGTGCTCATTCCAGTGGAACAGGACTGCACAGGCCCCCGAACCAGCTCCTCTAGCTTCGTGCGGTCGTCCGTCTTGGTCTTGTCCCGCTCTATCCGCCGCCCTCACACCGCAGCCATGGAGACCATCAAGAAGAAGATGGACATGCTGAAGCTGGACAAGGACAATGCGATTGAACGTGCTGAACGGGCTGAGGCTGACAAGAAGGCTGCTGAGGAGAAGGCCAAACAGGTGTAGGCCTATTATTAGAGCCAGTTATAATTGGGGTGTTGTGTGCACGTGTTGTGTGCATGCGCCAATCAATCGGGATGTTGGTCCACGCAAGGTGTCATCCCATTCGTGTCCGTCGTCATTACATGGGAAAGGGGAAAGGGAAAGGGGGAAGGGAAGGGGAAAAGAGGGAAGGGGAGGGGAAAAGGGGAAGGGAAAAGGGAAATGGGAAGGGAAAGGGGGAGGGAAAGGGGAAGGGAAAAGGTGAAGGGGTGGAACGCAAATTGTCTATGTAAATGTGTATCGTGTAGCGCCACCTCTAGGTGGCGGATGGTATTACAAGTCCACACCATTTACAGCAGTGTTTCTCAAGGTGGGGCATGAGGATTCGGAATGAAAGAATGTGAGGTAACTGACGAGGCAAAGAACGTCATTGTTGACCACTTGAAAATGTTGGTTAATGACTTCAATGACAGATTTCATGATTTGAAAGCAATAGAGTTCCCTTCTTGGTTGACTCGGCCATTTCTGGTGGATTTATCTGAAGTACCAGAGCAATACCAAGAGGAGTTATGCGAGTTGCAACAAGATGAGTCTGTGAAAACTCTTTTAACGATCAAAGGAACCATGATGTGGCTGTCTGGGGAGAGCGAAATGAAATGCCCAAACTCGACTACTTTGGCAAGGGAAGTATTGATAAATTTTCCATCATCTTATTTAGTCGAATGTGGATTTAGTGTTGTTACTGATTTGCTGCAAGTTCAGAGAAATCGACTGGAAATCACGAAACGTGGTGATTTAAGGCTGAAACTGACAAAATTGGTTCCTCGGATCAAACAAATCTGCAGCCACCGTCAAGGTCAGGGCTCCCATTGAAATGAGTAGCAAGTGAATAAAATTTGCAATAAAGTTTTGATAAAGCCTTTTGAATACATATGTAGTATTTACTGTAGTGTCTCCAATCATGGTGGGGTGTACGATTTTTTTGAAAATCAAAGTGTGGCGTGGGACAAAAAAAGGTTGAGAAACACTGATTTACAGTATGTACAGTATTCCTGTCCCCATGTTTTCCAGTGCTGTGAAGTGTTTTGACTTGTATGCAGTAGGTATGGTTTTTTTGCTTCATTCACACAAGCTGGGTTTTTTTTTTTGGCCTATACAAAGCTGTCAGTTGCTTATACACCGCCAAAATGTAAATACGTGAAGCACAGGGCCGTGAATGTAGATGGAAGTCACATTTCATGAACCGCGAATGTTGGGGGTCCACAGTAATCCATGTAACATTGACGTTTTGAACTTTGTGTGTGTTATTTGTGCCATCATGTCCTTCGGCCAGTTCGTCACAATCTCCTCTTGTGCTTTATTAGCTCCTCTTTCTCTGCCCCATGTTGTTGTCCAATTGTTTAACTTGCTTCTCTCCATCTCCGAAATAGTCTTTCTCTTCTTCCTTTAACTTCTAGCAACTGCTTGCATCAATATCTCCATCTTTTTCCCATTATTAACTATTAACATCAATATCTCCATCTTTATGCCTGGTCTTTGTTTAACGGTTAGGGTCCTGAGTTCAAATCCCGCTCAGATGTTGAATTAATACCAAGTGGGGTTAACTCGACCTGTCATCCTTCTGAGGTCGGCAAAATGAGTGCCAGCATGCTGGTATCCTGTGTCGGAGTGGCAGCCCATCCAGGATTGTGCCCAATAGCCAAGGAGACTGCCTAAGCAGCACCAACACTCTGCAAAGAGTATGGTCCCAATCTCCTCCTCCTCCATCTTTCCCATTAAAAAAAAAACCAAAAAATTACTGAATCTTCTCTATTGTGTCCTAGCTTGAAGATGAGCTGATTGTACTGCAGAAGAAGCTCAAGGACACTGAAGATGAGCTCGACAAGTACTCGAAGGCACTTAAGGATGCTCAGGAAAAGTTGGAGGTCACTGACAAGAAGCCATGGATGTGAGTGGGATAAAGTGTTAAATGTAAAACACAAAGCATTGTTTTTACCTCCACCCACTGAAGGTAGGAGATTATGTTTTCCTCCCTGTCTGTTTGTTTGTTTGTTACTTGGAAATTTTTTTTTTCTTCTGACAAGTATGTTGATCGCTTTCTGTTTGTTTGTCTATCCGCTCACCTTAAATCGCCTACAAGTCAATTTTAAACCGATCTTCACCAAATGTGTAGTTGGTGATCTGACAGAATCCTATTTGAGGTCAAAAGGTCAAGTGGTCATCATAGGCCAAAGGTCAACAACTCTTTCGATTTTCTAAAATCCTGAATTTTCAACCGATCGACTTCAAATTTGAAGAGGATTTGCATATCACGTCACCGAATTCAACCACCAACAATGTTTGAGGTCAACTTTGATGAAAAGGTCAAAATAAGCCAAATTTATAATATAAATCCTCAATTTTCATCCAATTGACTTGAAATTTGAAAAGGATTTTTTTTATTATTATTATTTTTTGTACACAGAACATATAACAAGGCAGGAGAGGGAAGCACAAAATAGTGTGCAACAGAGACGATAGGAGATCTGTGGAAGGTAGAGGGATGGGGTGGGGTAGGCAGGATAAACAAAGATGGTACTACAAGGACTTTCAGGAAGGAAAACGGAATTTGAAGGAGGTGGGTTTGGAATGGATTAACGGGTGTAGAAAGATCAAGATTTTGGATGGGGGAAGATATCAGATAGTAGTGAACAGCTGTGTTGTAGACCTGGAGGGAGGAGTGGGATTGAAAAGTGTGTGGGAGTTTTATATTTACATATTAGGTCACTGAATTCAACCACCAACTATTTTTGAGGTCAATATTGGCAAAAAGGACAACAGGCCAAAAAGTCAATTTGTCCCGAATTTCTAAAATTGTCAATTTCCATCCAATCGACTTGAAGTTTGAACAGGATTTTCATATCAGCTCACTGAATACAACCACCATTTATTTTTAAGTTGGCATTTGCCAAAAGGTCAACATAGGCTAAAAGTCAACAACTTAGTAACAATTTCGAAAATCCTCAATTTTCATCTGATTGACTTGATACGAACAAGATTTGCATACCAGGTCAATGAATTCAACTAACAATTATTTTTAAGGTCAACATCGGTCTAATTTCTAAAATTGAGAGATTAGGGCCAAAAACTATATATATATATATATATATATATATATATATATATATATATATATATATATATAAATATATATATATATATGTATATATATATATATATATATATATATATATATATATATATATATATATATATATATATATATATATATATATATATGTGTACATAAGCCTGGTGTTGGCACAGTGGTTAGGGCAGCGGCTTGGGATCCAAAAGGTCCTGAGTTCAAGCCCCGTTGGACCACTGAATTAATACAAAATATACAATTAATACATAAAAATAGAATTAATGACTCAGCCTGTCATCCTTCTGAGGTTGGCGAAATGAGCACCAGTGTACTGGGCCAGTGTATACCCCGGTTAAAATAGGTGTACCATATCCCTGTGTCGTAAGAGGCAACCAGGGTTGCGTCAGGAAGGGCATCCGGCATAAAACGTGCCAAATCACTATGCGGATCATACGGATGATCCGCTGTGGCGACCCCTAACGGGAGAAGCCGAAAGAAGAAGAAGAGGAGGATATATATATATATGTATATATATATATATATATATATATATATATATATATATATATGTATATATATATATATATATATATATGTATATATATATATGTATATATATATATGTATATATATATATGTATATATATATATATATATATATGTATATATATATATATGTATATATATATATATGTATATATATATATATGTATATATATATATATGTATATATATATATGTATATATATATACATATATATATATATATATATGTATATATATATATATATATATATGTATATATATATATATGTATATATATATATATATATATATGTATATATATATATGTATATATATATATATATATGTATATATATATATATGTATATATATATATATATATATATATACATATACATACACACACTGATGAGCCAAAACATTATGATGACCACCTACCGAATATGCTGTTGGTGTTCCGTGTGCCGCCAAAACAGCGCCAACTCACTGAGGCATGGACTCTACAAGACCCCTGAAGGTGTCCTGTGGTATCTGGCACCAAAACATAAGCAGCAGATCCTTCAAGTCCTGTAAGTTGCGAGGTGGCGCCACTGTGGATCGGACTTGTCGGTCCAGCACATCCCACAGATGCTCATTCGGATTGAGATCTGGAGAATTTGGAGGCCAGGTCAACACGATGAACAGTTCATCATGTTCCTCAAACCATTCCCGAACAATGTGTGCAGTGGGGCAGGGCGCATTATCCTGCTGAAAGAGGCCACTGCCATCAGGGAATACCATTGCCATGAAGGGGTGTAACTGGTCTGCAACGATGTTTAGGTAGGTGACACGTGTCAAATTGATGTCCACATGAATGGCCGGACCCAGGGTTTCCCAGCAGAACATTGCCCAGAGCATCACACTCCCTCCACCGGCTTTTCGTCTTCCCACAGTGCATCCTGGTGCCATCACTTCCCCAGGTAAACGGTGCACACGTACACGGCCATCCACGTGATCCAAAAGAAAATGGGACTCTTCGGACCAGGCGACCTTCTTCCACTGCTCCAAGGTCCAGTTCCGATGCTCGCATGCCCATTGTTGGTACTTTCGACGGTGGACAGGGGTCATCATGGGCACTCTGACCAGTCTGCGGCTAGGCAACCCCATACGAAGCAGAGTGCGATGAGCTGTGGATTGTGACACATTCCTCCCGTGACCACCATTAATATTTTCTGTGACTTCTGCCACAGTAGACCTTCTGTCGGTTCGGACCAGATGGGATAGCCTTCGTTGCCCTCGCACATCAATGAGCCTTGGGTGCCGAACACCCTGTTGCCGGTTTGTGGTTTGTCCCTCCTCGGATCACTGTTGGTAGGTACTCACTACTGCTGACCAGGAGCACCCCACAAGCCTTGCCATTTCAGAGATGCTCTGACCCAGTCATCTGGCTATAACAATTTAGCCCTTGTCAAAGTCGCTCAGGTCTTTACTCCTGCCCATTTCTCCTGTATCCAACACATCAACTTCAAGAACTGACTGTTCACTTTCTGCCTAATATATCCCACCCCTTGACAGGTGCTATTGTAACAAGTTAATCAATGTTATTCACTTCACCTGTCAGTGGTCATAATATTTTGGCTCATCAGTGTATAAACATCATGATATCTCAAAACGTTGTGGACAAGTTATGACAAAACTAGGCAGATGAGTTGTTTAGGTGACAAGAATAAGTGGATTAGATTTTGCTTCAGATCCAGCCGATCAGTGGAATACAAAACATCAACTGTTCAGCCTAGCAGAGGTACGCGCTCCATCGAGTGCCGTTCTACTTTGTTCTGTTTTGCCAAGTGTCGCTCTGAGTGATTTTTCATTTCTTTGTTTGTGTGCAGGATATCTCAAAAATTTGTGGATGGATTCTGATGAAATTTGGTGGGCAGGTTGGGTGTGTGACAAGGACAAACTGATTAGACTTTGGTGAAGATCCGGATCCAGATTCAGATTCAGATGCTATAATTTTTTAAAGGGATTCTTCACCACTGAGAGAATGGGCTAAAAATAATATGGAGCATGATACTTCAAACGGAAGATCAAATACTGCATTAAAGTCATCAGAAGGAACCCTCATTAACAATGATAATGAAATCATAATCGTATTAATGTTATCACAAAATAATAAGAAAAAGAGCGATCAGAGATTGTAGACCCTCACCAAGACTTGTTTTGTGTGTTGGTGTGTTATGTAATTAATAAGAGAGATAACGAGGGCTGCCACTTTATGACTGCTGGCAGTGATGACTGGGTACCAAGATGTCCCGCTTTTAGGCAGCCCCGCTTTGATTGGACACTTGACACTGACCCATGACGTTTATTATTATTCAATTGAATTCAGAATGGGATTAAAATAAATTCAATTCAAATCAAATGGAAGACCAAATCGGTGCAGTCCTGTGTTGGAGTAATCAGAAGGAACCCGAAGAAGCATAATGCAAAGATTAAGTCATCAGAAGGAACCTGGATAGGATTCGGGTTTCAACTGTTGCTCCTCTACCCTCAAACCCATCCAGGTACAGCCAAGTGAGCTTCATCAAGAAAAACCCAGATCACAAAAATTAAAGAATTCTGGCTGCCAGACCATGTATTCGATCAGGTTGAAATTGAAAACATATATTCCCCATCACTACGAGATGAAAATTGTGAAGTTTCATATCGATTGATTAAGCAGTTCCAAAGATAATTTTTTTTTTAACATTTTCACTAAATCCAATATGGCTGCCAGACCATGTGACATCAATTATTTGTGAACACTCTGGCATCCCTGGCAGGAACACTCTGGTCTACGCCCACGCCTCGCCTCGTCCACCCGCCTTCCTGATCCCTCCCACTACTCCACCCTCGCACTCTGGACTCCGCCCTTCTCCACTCAAGCTCCTCCTTCACGAGCACAGTCTACACACATGCGGCTAGGGCCAGAGACAACGCAACTACTGTCTTGTACCGCACCATGGAGCATCCCCCCACCCCGAAACGTATTGGTGGCGCGTCGTGCCATCGGGTGCCCAGGTACCGAGAGCATAACCTCAACTCCCCTCCCTCCCTGGTTGCAAAAGTCCCTTCTCATCGGGGTTTCTTTTTCTGTGTGTGTCTGAGTGTGTTGGCGCCTGTCTGTTAAGTAAGTCTGGAGAAGATCATTATTTTGTCATTATTGTTATTAATTTCGCGTCAAGTCTGCTCTGTGTCTGCTTTCGTAAGTTCCTTGTATTGTTGGCGCACTACACCTCTCTCTCTCCTCTATTCCTGCGTTACATACCCCAATAAATCTTTACTGTGCCACATATTTTTCCTCGCCCATTGTAAATAAATTATCATTATTAGGAATGTTCCCTGCTCGTTTTTGTCTTTTCTTCCATTGGTCCAGCATGGTCCGAATCCTACTCTTGCCGGGACTTTATTCCCAACAATCTGTTCCTTTTAGCCGGTACGTCCTTGGCAGTGTCGCTCGGCTGCATCCGATCCGGAAAAGTGATCCGATCCGGTAGAGTGATCCGCTTCGGGCAAGGCGTGCAGAGGGTGTTGTTCCCCGGTAATTAAATCACGTGATTAATTCGGTAACCCGATTAACCCATAGACGGGAGGACCCTAGGCCACGCGGTTGAGTTATTGGCATCCACGGTCGGTTAAGCGTCCCACCGCGTCACAAAATTATCCATGTGCGACGATTTACAATTCCGGGAAGTCTGGTGGGAATCGACATCACTTCCCCCACCTAGTGGTGTCTCACCCGACCCCCGGCCCACAACAATATTATGCGTTATGTGACGACATCTAGAGCCTTTCAGACCATTAAACCTTTATATCTTTCACACTGTGATTAAACCTTCAGACCTTCTACCACCTTTTTAGAACCCCATGGACCATTTAGACCTTTCTTTTGCAATCGATGACCTTTTATTCAGTAACTCAAAGTGCAAACTCCACCCACCTGGAGGGTTGTCAAACTGTTATTTCCATAATTATATAAAACCGAAAATCTGTCTGATGCCTCGGTCAACCCATGTGAGTACATATATTAATCATGTACCGTTTGAATGCGAGTACTGTACTGTACTTCTATTGGTTCACGAAAAAATATTTTCACGAAAAAAATAAGTGACCACTATATTCGTTATTGTTGTGTGTCTGTGTGTCTGTCTGTCTGTCTGTCCCGAGCATAGCTCCGTGGGTTTTGATCCGATCCTGACAAAATTTTGGTGGGAGGTTTATATCATGATCTAGTTGTGTTTTCCTAAAAATGGGCATGGTGTGCCCATTATGGGCGGAGCCACGCCCAAAAAACACGTGTTTTTAGGGGGTAGCCGATTTCAATTTGCATCTACTCCTAGGGGGTTTGTCGAATCTGACAGGGGTTTCGGTATTTTGTTAGCCCAATGGCACCTGCATCGCCCCACGGAGCTCGATTTTTCATTTCCGTCCCAAGGTCAAGGTCACGAACTTAGAAAATTGCGAATTTTGACGAAAAAAATTTCATCTCCGAGGGGTTTGTCGAATCTGGCAGGGGTTTCGGTATTTGGTTAGCCCAATGGCACCTGCATAGCCCCACAGAGCTCGATTTTTTTTTCTCATTTTCGTGCCAAGGTCAAGGTCACAAGGTCACGAACTTAGAAAATTGTGATTTTGACATAAAAATCCATCTTCTCCGAGGGGTTTGTCGAATCTGGCAGTGGTTTCAGTATTTGGTTAGCCCAATGGCACCTGCATAGCCCCACGGAGCTCAATTTTTCATTTTCATCCCAAGGTCAACGTCACAAGGTCACGAACTTAGAAAATTTCGAATTTTGACATAAAAATCATACGACCGCCCAAACTTTGAGAGTGAGGAAAACAATATTTTTAATGCATAATCTTGAGGTCATTCCCCACCTAAAGTCTTGAAACCATTTTTCTCTATCTCGAACACCTTGCCCGTGGCGACCCCTTCAAGTTTGTTTTTACGCTGATTTCATCAAAGTATGGATAATCCGATGAGTGTGAAATGCCATATAGCCTATATGACGTTATATTGTTCCTGGAATGTTCCAGAGGAAGTTTTGCACCAAAGGTCATAATCCTTGACCTTTGACCTTTAAAGGTCACAAAGGTCAAATTTTCAAAGTTGTGGGAATCGAACCGGGTTTTCGACCTTCTTCGACGAACTAACTCCAATAAGCTACAGCACGTATCCTGTTTCCTTATTTTAATGTCCACAACATTGTTTTGTGAACTTTAATGGTTATGCAAAGGTCAAATTTTGAAAGTTGTTGAACGAAACCGGGTTTCAACATTTTGCAGCTAATAACCTGTCACTCGTACCACATCATGTTGATCATTTTTATAACTTGGTCAAACATTATCACATTGTCTCATCCTTGACTTCTGAAACAATCTACATCATCAAATACCGCTCGTGAACCATCGTCGTCTTCAGACTTGTCAACTATTATTAAAATTATATCGTATTTGACCATGAGTATGTCTACTAATTGTGGATAATTGTACCATCATTATGTCTGGACTTTTCAATTTGACCTTTGAGACCATTAAACCTTCAGACCTTTGGAACTTACAAACCTTTAATTTGCAATCTATGACCTTTCATTTGGTGAATAATGTGCAAACTTTTGTCAGATCAGTCTTTGGACTACCACTGGCAACATGCAACTCAGTGCTACCTGCTGCACGGTTGGGTTGTCGGTGACTAAACTTTTTCCTTTTACTGGTTTACCAGTGGGGAGGGTGACTGTGACACCCTGCCAGAACTAAAAACGACACCTGACAACGGGCGGATGAACTCCCTTTGGGAATTAATGGCTATCCAGTAAGGAGATAGTGTCTCCTAAAATATTCCCATCCAGTTGGACCAGTTTGTGGCAACTCAGATAGCCTGAGATGGGTAGTGGAACCCTCGATGGAGCAAATGCCGTCAAAAGGTGGATGAGCTAGTATTATTCAAAGACAACCGCAAAACTACATTTGGGAAGAGGGTCGGTAGGTTGTTGCTGAAGCTGTGGAAGACATACGAGTTCCTCATCCGGTGGATGCCATTGCAGTCCAATTCTACCCCAACCACTTTTGTTGCATTTTCATGGTATAATTGAACACCGGTTTAACTTTCATCGCCTATTCATTAAAAAAAATTTTTTTGAATAAGTAAATAAAGCAGCACTCGGTATCTCTCCGCTAAGCTGAACAGTTAATGTTTGGTATCCCACTGATGGGCCAGATCTGGATCCAGACCTGAACAAAGATGTATTCTGCATGTTGCCACCTACCCAACTCATCCACCAAGTTTTGTCATAACCTGTCCACGATGTTTTGAAACATCATGCTTTTCTTGTTTTTGACCCTATCTCTCAATGGTGAAGAATCACTTCCAAACATTCTCTTCACCAAAATCGAATAAATTCGTCATTGTCACACACCAAACCTGCCTGCCAGGTTTCGTCCAAATCCGTCCTTAACTTTGAACGCATAGCACGATACTTACAAAATCCAAATAAACAATAGTTGCCATGGAAACAGTAAGTTGCTAATTTTGAAAATTTGACCTATCAAGTGTTTTAAATAATAAAATGTTTCACATAACAAATTTGGTTGATCCGTTTTCTAATTGCTGCCTAATAGGTGTTTTGTATGTTTTGGATGGCCTTGACCTTGACCGTTGCCCAAGTTTGACCAATATATATATATATATATATATATATATATATATATATATATATATATATATATATATATATATATATATATATATATATATATATATATACAATCTGTCGCTTCACTGACGGGAATATTAAGGTTGGGGGGGGGGGAGAGAGAGAGAGAGAGAGAGACAGAGACAGACAGAGACAGACAGAGACAGACAGAGACAGACAGAGACAGACAGAGACAGACAGAGACAGACAGAGACAGACAGAGACAGACAGAGACAGACAGAGACAGACAGAGACAGACAGAGACACAGTGTCAAGTGTCCGTTCAAAGCGGGGTTGCATAAAAGTGGGACATCTAGGTAACTGGTCATCACTGCCTGCAGTTCTAGTTATGTCTATCATTAATTACGAAACACACTAATACACAAAACCACACAAATGCACTCCTTAAAACTGCACACAAAAAAGTCCTAGCAAATGTAGTGATGTACTGTGATGTAGTGCTGTTAGAGCGCTGCTCCGGCACCTCAATCCCTCCGAGGTGGAGCTTAGCTCCGCAAAAATTAAAAAAATACAGGAAAGAAAGACCCACATTAAAATCGATTATTCATTTTCAACCTAAGATTTGACAACATTACTTATTTACCCACTTATTGGATGCTGTCGTGCATTTTTCTCCATTTAGAATTAAAAAAAACAAAAACAGAAAACTTATTTCAGTTGGCCTCACAAATACCAGCTTCGATAATGCTGAACTCACTCATGAGTGATTTACTTTTGAACATGAAATATTCGCTGATGCCATGTATGGTTCGCATGTGAACGAGTTATAACCTTGTTTTGACAGCTTTGATGAGGCCCTTCACAGTTACCCTCCATCACACCCTCATTCCCTCACTCATTTTTCCTCATTCCATTTCCTTCCTTCGCTCCCTCCAGGTGATGGAAGCTGACGGCATGTGAGCACTTTACAGCGATGGCTCATGTGTGTATGTCAAGGCACACACACATCATCCTTCCGTCTCTCCGTTTCCATTTTGTTTTCCGTGATCAGCGTGACCAGAAGTATTGCTGGCTATTAGTCGGCAGGCCAAGACCCTCAAAAAAACTTTTGATGGGATTTTTTGTTCAAAGCTGGCAACCATGCTAGAAAGTATCACTATGGTGTAAGGTTTCAGAAACACCCAGTTGCCAAAATGGCATTTGACCTTTAAGGTCAAATTTGGAGGTCAAAAGGTCAATTGAGGTCAAATTTTGTGTTTTCCCTCTTTTGCCGTGTGCTTTCAACAAATGTAAGGTTTGGCAAGAAACATTGAGGAATTAAAGAGATACTAGGGTTTTAATTTGCAAAATTATAGGTAATTGTGAAGGAAATTAGGATTTAAAATGCTCGTTACTCCATTATGGATCGGAATACACACAAAGTAAAGACTTGTTCCTTTAACGTCACTTCTTCCTGAAAATTATTCAGTTTCTTCATCAAGAAGGCACTACGATGGCTGAACATCATTTTCCCAGTGTCCCATTACCTTTGCCAATTAATGTTGCTGTTGAAATACTTAAGATTGATCCAGACCATGTCCACTGCCTGCCGTGTTAAGGCATCCATCTGCATCACAACCGCATGCAGGTATACAGGGTTGCCCCTTCCGATGACAAATGCAAGTGTGTGTGCGGCACTTAGTTTTGCATCCACAAGTAACCAACTCCAAACAGCTGCTTGGAGAAGATGGCTTCCGTAACCACACCACTTCTCACCGTTTGTCCATTACCTGCCAACCTCCTGTCTCCTGAGAGCTTGGGATAACGACGTCAGATTTGTTTGCCTGCAGCCACACTTTGGCCTGGTGGTTGGCACGTGAGAGATGTAACTCCAGTGTGTCACTTGTTGGTGGAAACATTTCAATTGCCTTTTTTTCCTTTCTGGAACAAGTCATGTCTGGCTCTATCAATACCTGATGTAGAGCACGGTGTCTTGTGCAACAGGCATACGAACTCTTCAACTTTGTCTAATGGATCATCCCTACCAACACCTTGCAACAGCTTTGCATGTTGCAAATACACCCTCAAACATGATTTCTTCCCATGCCCAGCAAAGGACAAGACAGTATCGCAGCCGGTTATGGCATGGAAGCCAAGCACATTCTCCACTACTACTCGGGGGAGGTTCTCGTTGATGATGTGCACTGGAAAGCATTCCTGCTCCTTGGAGGTGCCGCTCATCATCCACACTTGGCACAATTTGTCCCTGGTTGAGTGAATGAGCAAGAGGAGGACGTCTCTGTCCCGGCACTTCACGATTATGCTTTCAAATCCAGCATCAATGGCTTCAAGGGCATGGAGGATGATCCTTGTGTCCGCCTCCTCGTGGTTTGCCTGTAGTGTTGGGATGACTCCCCGTGTTGTCGAATATCCGTTTGGTTTGATGCCACCAACAACTACCTCTTGTCTCTGTCATTGTGCTTCGCAAGTCTGTCACTTAGGAACATGGCAAGGTCTTCCTTGTTTCCATCTAAAGCATTGAAGTTCTTCCATGCTTGGGGAAGATGAAGATCCTCCCGGTCGATCACTTTTCGGATTGGTCTCTTCATCTGCCCAGCTCTTTGGGTCCTTGTAGCTGACTTGATAGACAAAGGCCAGTATTGGTCAAACACAACGTCAATCCTGGAAACCCTGCCACTGAACTGCTTCACCACAGTCTTCTCGAAGTTTTTGGCATAGTCACCAAAGGTCTTGCACTTCGGTGGCTTCCCTAGGGACTGAATCAATGCATGGCCATCGATTATAATGATTCATGTTTTTCCTGTTGTCTCCCAAGCTGTATTGGTGATACGTGTGGCTTTGAAAGTGTTTGCCTTGATACATGCATGCCCTGGAAAGTGAAACGGGAGGGTATATCAGGTGACATGTGCCTACTTAAGAGTTAGATTGGTGTACAAGGGAGAAGTGGACACATTACTGAGAGATAACACACTCACCTCTAACAAAATTTGAAGAGTTTGGAATACAAACTATCCATTAAAAAGTCAAATCTCACCACGCAGCCATTTTCATGCGGGGGAGGAAAGCCCGTCATGGCAACACACCGGAAACATGTGATCGAGGCTTTGCGACACCAGCGACACCTATTCGTGATGCGGGAAAACGGCCGTGAGAAAATGGTTGCGTGGCGAAAGAGGACCTTTTTAATGGATAGTTGTATTACAAAATGTTCAAATTTTGTTAGTGTGTGATCTCTTCCGAGATATTGAGGGACTTCAAACTAACACAGGCAAAGTTTCATGGCGATCAAATTTGTAGTTTTTATTTGAGAAGGAAAAACCCATTTCCTTAGGATTCTGAATGGACAGTATGTTATTTGTTTTTCCCCTTGACCTTTTGACCTTCTATATGACTAAAATTATGCTAGTTAGGTCAATTACACTTTCAAGTCCCTGGGAAGGTGCTCCATAATGATTCTTGTACGTTATCTAAAAGTCAAGCCGATAAAAGTACCAGTCAGGAGAGGGTGTCCCAACTCCCTGAAAAACCAATGCATTAAAGAGAATTCAACATTTATATTCAAGGATTTCTTCACGTTTACCTATTAATATGGAATTTAAAACCCTTGTATTTCATTAATTCCTCTATTTCATGCCAGACTTAACATTATTTGAAAGTATAAGATA
The DNA here is from genome assembly GCF_056783735.1 of Eptatretus burgeri. Classification (NCBI taxonomy): domain Eukaryota; kingdom Metazoa; phylum Chordata; class Myxini; order Myxiniformes; family Myxinidae; genus Eptatretus; species Eptatretus burgeri. The sequence goes on from NC_140969.1 coordinate 101,340,225, forward strand.
AAAGAGGGAAAACAAAATTTTTGACCTTATTTGACTTTTTGACCTCCAAATTTGACCTTAAAGGTCAAATACCATTTTGGCAACCAGGTGATTCTGAATGCCTGGACCATTGTGATACTTTCGAGCACAGTTGCCAGCTTTGAACAAAAATTGCAATCAAAAGTTTTTTTAGGCATATTTCCTGGGCTTGGTCTGCCGACTATATGTCTCCAGCGCTATTCAAACAATATTTTTAATCATTAAAGTTTAGAATTTGTCGAGCAATTTGGTACTTAACCATTTTTTTAACGTAGTATATCGATAAACTGGTGTCATATTTGCATGTTTTTATTTTAACGAGGTCTTCTGAAACATCACCTCTCAAATATCTTATGTCTTACAACTGTACATGTACGGGCAATACGAAGTGTGAACAAAACCCTTTATTTTCCATTTAAACACTAATTCGCAAATGCCGAATTCACTAATGGAGGTTTAGTGACATCAGCAATTTGTGTGCTACCACCATGTTGGAGGAATATTTAAGAAGATTGGAGCATCCATTCACGATTGGTTCAGTTATTGTGCTTTGTGTGCTTTCTTGGCCGAACAATTGGGGTCAAAGCTTGTTCCGAAGCTTTGGTACGTCAATATTTTGGCTAGGAAGTGATAGTATAACAATACAGGTTATAGCCAGGCAACACAGGACCGTGTGGGCAATTTAATGAGAACATGCTTCTCCCTTGAAATATATATATATATATATATATATATATATATATATATATATATATATATATATATATATATATATATATATATATATATATATATATATATATATATATGTATTGTGACAGTTCTGTGAAACCATCATTACCCGAGGCAATGGCACACAACATATAGCGGTTCCTGAGTTACTTCTTTCGTAATTTGTTTCAGATAGTCCTCCCCTTTTGTGTCATGGGTTTTATGGGTCAATATGCATTTTGAGGGATTAGATAGGTTTTTCCACTTTCTTCCCTTCACACGAATCTCTCACACTACCACGCACACGCCGAGCGCAGGGAATTGGCATATGCGCACCAAAACCCGGTTTGAATCGCGTGCCAGAATCAAACTGCCACATCATTTTAACCTTCACCGTACTCTTTCTACAAATGCTACAATAACCACACTGCACTTAGACAAATCCTTAAGGCACATTTATTATTGCTCATTACAACATTATGCATGCTCGCTACACACATTCGCCATGACTCAACAACCACGTTACCTCACCCACAGCTCACCCGCCACACGGCCTCGACCACAATCACTACAGATGCCCGCCGCCGCCTCATAGCAACAAGAACCATGGCGAAATGCACCGACAACGGGCACTTCAGATCTGGACGTTCAGACTTCAATAACACGAAGCGCAAATGTGCATTAATCGCTCCTTAGCACCCTTTGGTTAGCCCTGGCACTCCACTTGCTTTTTAATTCCAATTAGCCTTCCAGTGCATATTTGTGCTCGCAAAGCGCAGCCAAAATCATCAGCTCCATGTAGAGTGCAGAGCTCCGCCGTGTGGGTCAGCTGGGAGATAATGCTAGCATGTTTGCGACTGTGAACTCACGTTGGCGGTGCCGGCACTGGAGGAATCGGGTGTGCACCATGGGTGTGCCACAAATCCCGCTCAACACGCTTAGCGGCTCTTTTGATCTGCACCAAACCTCAGACCCCACCAATCACCTATTTAAGCTGTGCATTCTGGATGCACGAGAGAGAATATTTTGGCATGGTCGGTGGTACACAGGAAAATGTGTGTCAGAGCTGGTGGCACAGAGCTGGAGCGGTGGACCGGAGCTTGCTCGACGGAGCGCTGGGCGAGCAAGTGATTCAAGCACCATGCAGGGAGCGTTCATTAAGGCCAGGCCAATTAACACTTTACACATTAAGCTGACTTATCACCTCACATTAAGTTAATCTTTCTCCTCACACATTCTTTCTCTCTTTTCTGTCTCATCCACTGTGGACACACAAAAGCAATCGGCGAGAGAAGTCCTGAAGAACCATTCTTTTCAGAGCGACCTCACAGATATGCACCTCTTTGCAGTTTCTTCCTCACACACCACCCACACCACCACTCACACCTCTTCAATACGCACCTTCGACACCTTCAATACGCACCTTAGCGACTCCTTTGATCTGCACCAAAGCTCTGACTCCACCAAGCACCTATTTAAGCTATACATTCCAGATGACTCTTTATCCCTCCCTCAACGAATCCGCAGCACGGGTTTGTCAGCCCAACTTGGTGAGTCTGAGGTCGCAACCAGCTCACACTGCTCTTATCTTCTTGCTTGATCTACCCTTACACGGAATGATCCTAATGGTGCCTGTATTGTTAGTGTAAGTAAGAGTGTCTAAGCTAGGTATTATTGGTGTAGTTCTTCTCTTTATCTCTTTGCTTGAATGTATCACTATGTCTTATTGCATGTCCTGCTGTACATATATTCTTTGTTTTTTTTTTAAAAAAAACCCTTGTCTTCACTCTACCACAAACTTTTCTTCATGCTTTCTTTATAAATAAACCCTCTCAATGCAATTCTACCAGCTCGTAGTGTCCTTTCCTCCATTGGTCCAGCATAGTCCGTATGTTTGTTAGCCGGGAAGTTTTACCCCACTGATTGGTTCTACTCATTTGCCAATACATACTTGGCAGCTTTGCTCAGCTGCACCTGATTCGGTAAGATAAGGCAAGTGCGTATCTAGGGTACGAGCCCCCTATGATACTGCCAATCCACTGGAAAAGTAATTCACGAAGTAGCGAGAACCCTGCCAGGATTAGTGGTACCAATCGGCGTTCGTGGTTGACGAACCCACTGGACCATGGAGTTATCCGCGGCTGGTGGCTTCAGGACCGGGCATTCAAGAGGAACTCGAGTGCTTTCCCTCGTGGCGAACCTTACACCCCGGCCCGTAACGACATTATACGATATATATATATATATATATATATATATATATATATATATATACATACATACATACATACATACATACATACAGTAAGAACCCAACATTCGTGGGAGATAAGTTCCTGAAAAATGCCGCGAATTTTGGGGCATTGTTCCAATGGAAAAAAAGGAGGATAGGTTCCCGGCGGTTCGTGATTCATAAAGTAAAAATTTTTGAAAATGAATGCACATCATTGCAGTTTCATTAAAATGCTTACAAATATAAACAGAACAACAGCAGCAGGTACTGTTTCCAATTTTTATTGAAGATACTGTTCAATGTAACTTTTGATGTGATGATGATGAGTTAAAATCTAGTGAACTCCAATGAAGGTGATGCAGGTAAGGGCACTGATTTAATTGAGGTGGAGGGGTCGAGGTGAAAAAATAAAAAGAGTTGTTGAGAGCTGTTTCGCTGAGTGCTGCAGATTTCTGTGCAACACTTTGTGCAGCAGCAAAACATCATCCAACCCCCTCTTGAACCGGAGGTACTGCTCCATTACTGGGACGGCATCTTGCAACCTGTCAGCTACTGCTCTCATATCCTGCAGCACCTCACTTAGGAACTCGGTCAGGTTGGGCTGTGGCACTTCTTCCTCCTCTTCACTGCCCTCCTCCTCAGAAACCTTGATGATTTCCTCCAACTGCTCCTCAGTCAGCTCACTCTGTGAGGCAATGAGGTCACCCAATTTCTCAGGCTGCAAGTCGTCTAAGCCTAGGAGTGTTGTCCACCAGCAGGAGGACCTTGAAGGAGAGGTTCCTTTCTGCCAGGTACCTCTCCACTTGAGCGACGAAACAATTATGGAACCATTCCATGAATATGGCAGCTGTGACCCACGCCTTTGTGTTGGCCCTCCAAAATACGGGCAGAGTTTGCTTGATTTAGCCGGTGAGAGCATGCTGGTTCAGCGAATGAATTATTTTATTTTATTTTTGTTATGGAGGATGTTTTTTTTACACGCATCAATACAACAAACACAGATCTATCCGTCATTGATAAACAGTGACCAACATTCCATAACTATCAGCTTTAATACACAATAACACTCAGTTATATTCTTGGCAACCTAGTAAACTTGCGATTCACAAACTTAATTTAATGACGTACCCATCTGCACCCACCTGTCAAGGATTCCAGCCCTCCTGAGTCAATGTAGGCTCCAATGGCTGGGCCACGTGCGATGCACGAACGATGATTGCCTCCCAGAAGACATCCTTTATGGAGAAATGGCTACTGGTAAACAGCAAACCAGATGAGCACTCCTGAGCTTTTTGGACGTCTACAAGAGAGACATGAATGTCACTCGTATAGAGCCTCTCCACCTGGGAGACCCTTATAGTAGATAGGACGAGATGGTGCAACCAGGTCACATGGTCACCTTTGTCTTTTTTAGAGCGAGGCCTCCTGGTCTGCCCTCTATACACACAGGGTGATCCCAACTTGGGATGATTCCGCATGAGGTCTCCCTCCTTTCCACACGAGCCTCACCTTTCTCTCTCTCTTCTGAGTTTCTCTTGTGGACTCCTGTGCACGAGCCTCTCCTGGTTCTCTCACACGAGCCTCTCGTGGATTCGCCGGTCGAACTCCAGTCCTCTTTGTGGACTGGGTTGTCTTCTTCCACCTAGGCAGAGTCCGGCACACACTGGCCAGAGATCACAATTGGTCTTTTTGCTCATGGAACACGTGCCTCTGTGATGGGAAGTCCACACATAGCCCTGCCCACAAAGAAGAGGTTTTGCTTAAACATAATCTCTACCTTGTCTGTAAATTACATACGCTGCCTCAGCATCACGTGTAACAAATGACTTGCTCTTACAGAATCCTGTTATATGGCAATCTAACCTAAGTGAAACACACAGAGCATACTACACTTAGGTCACAGTCTAGCTGTGGATCCCTCTCTCTTCCACGTAGCAATATGTAAACATGCAATACTTAAACTATACACTAACAATTTCCACTGTACATCATCCATAACCGATACATATTTACGACTTCTTATCACTGCTCACTCTGTGAACTATAAAACCCACAGCCACATCTCAAATCATACCGCCATAAAACAAACACCTACCTGCATAAACACACAGATCCCGAAAGGTTACAAAGCTGGACGTGGTCTGCCAGACCATCTCTTCCGACCCAAGCTCCGTCATTATAGCTCTCCCCCCTCAAACCACACAGGCATCATGTGGAGCCAAAGTTTCTCTTCTGTGTCTTGTGACTTATCACTGTCTCAATTTCTCTCGTGTGAATGCGATAAGATAACAAGATAAGCCGTCGAAGTTCATGGCCATGTGGGCTATTTGAAGCAAATTATTATTGTGATATTTGTGTCTTTTCTCTTCTTTCTCCCCATTCCCTGTTGCTTTAGCCCATGTATTAAACTTGTTACCATCATTGGAGTGTCAGCCTGGTGCACGGTTCATGATTCAGAATAACAACTGTGGCATTGGTTTATAGTCACGGCATTTGGAAATTTACGCAAAACCCTTTTGAGGAGGCTGTAAACATCGCGGTTAATGTCCAGGGGGTTCGCTCCACCATACATCCTAATTATCAGGAAAATTATCGTACGCGGCAGATCTCAGAGCTTCTGTACGTCGGAAACTGAAGAAAAGATCTGTTCGGCTTTCCTGGCGGACGACATGCGGCCTTTATAAACAATCCATCATGAAATTGGTGATCGTGTGGGTGGAGGATTTGACCTCGAGTCCACACGGTCCCCATTACAGTGTGATTACATTGAGCACCATAAGGAATTAGTGTGATGCAGGGTTCCTGGAGGTGTAAACATTGCAGGCTCCGCCCCTCTCCTGGCCAAGGGAGTGAGGCTCCGCTGGCCAACTTTTATTTATGGATATTTTCATTTAAATCGACTTTTACAGACAGTTTTGTGGAGTTTTTCTGGAATTATGGCTTTGATTTACATGAGTGTGCAACATTTCAGCTTCCTAGGCCACCTTGAACATATGAAACATTTATATATGTGAGTGAGGGGTTAGAAGTACAAACACACACACACACACACACACACACACACGTTAACAAAAAAAACAAAAAAACATTTGAAACAGGAATCAATTCCAACGTGGGGCTAGTGCGCAAAGAATCCCGACTCAGCCCGGGGCATATTCGCCAATGCTGACAGCACACTGAGCTACTGAGTCCTCAGGATAGCCTCGGTAGTTTATCACGCCAACACTGCAAGCTACAATGGCCATCTTACGTACCTGCTCGGCAGACCACAAACTTGTGTGTGTGTGTGTGATCGTGTGGGTGGAGGTGTTAGAGATCAATCTCCTTCTGTGTATAATTTAATAAACAGCAATAAATTTCCTCAAGTTCTGCTACTGAGTCGGCGTCATGTCGCATTCGGGGTCATAGTTGCTGTTTTGTTTAATTTATCCTTCCTGACTGCAACCTCACCTCAATACTTTGCATTTATGTGGCAGATGATGCTTATTGCTAACACATCATGCAGCATTTATTGTTATGGTACCCAACGTGTGCTTTGCTGCCTCATCAAGTTAGGGGGGTCAATATATATATATATATATATATATATATATATATATATATATATATATATATATATATATATATATATATATTTTTTAATATACTTATATATTCTATCATCCGGTCTTCAATGACCATCACGCCGCATGGCAAGTATGACATGAAAAGGTCTCCGCTGGATTAATTTGGTGTCGAACGCAACAATCGCAGCGCAATCACCGAAAGAATAGCCGAGTGGGAACTTGTCTATTGTCCACGCTCGAGGCGTGTAAGCACAGACCCGATTTACCCGTTTAATGGGTTAGTAATTCAATTTCCTCAGCACTATGGAGCCTGCTTCCGATGACCACACAAGTTTTCATCAAACAGGGATTTATTCACAGAGAAGATGGGGAAAAAAGGGAAGAAAGCACGGCTGCTCAGTGGCGAGCACGATTAAATAAATAAATAAATGACAATGCATTCCCAAACCACGATGGCTTTAGCAATTACACCTTGTCTCATTAATTCGGGGAAGACACAGGACTCGGAAGGAAATGACCAGACAAAGAAACCTGACCTGCGGGGCTTTCCTCAAGCATGCGGTGTTGGTCCGTCGTCCACACGGGCTCACTTGGGCGCACAACAGTTCGGTGTGGATCCTGGTCTTACGTCACCTCCTGTTCCTTCCTCCAGGACTCGCAACCTCCAAGGACCAGCAGCAGCCGTAGATGAACAGCGCACACGACCACCACAACGACTCTCCTCCAGCGCCAAAGAAAACTGACCGTAGACACCGACCACTGAACGCACATCCTGAGGACTGGATCGAGTGCACATGTTATTTGCCCTTTTATAAAGTCCCCACGGGGTCCATGAAATCTCCCGTGGGGTGTGCTCATTGGACGATACAGCCAAACAGATGTCCCTATAAGGGCATGTCCTTAACCTGCGGTGGCGTTGCGCTGACCCTGCGATCGCACCGTGGGTCACGCTCATTGGTTATGGTGTTGGGGAAATTCCATAAGAGGACATATTATTATAGATTATAGGAGAGATTCAAGAAGGTACAGAGTGGGAAAAACTCAGGGCTGAGATGCAAACACTTGGGTGGGAGCACCGGATCTTTCTAAGCACGTGCTGGACACGTTTTATCACTACGGTAATTACATCACACTTACACTGACACCTACTACAAAATAACTATTCTAATATATCCCCCCCCATTTTATCCACTCGACCAGATCTGTAATTTCAAACATGGAAGGGTAGTGATAATATTGATCAGGGAGTGTTGTTTGTTGTTGTTGTTGTTGTTGTTGTTGTTGAAGGTATAAAAAAGGGAAGGATGCTGTGTGAGGATGATGTGAAACTGTACAGTGATCATAAAATGGATAAGCAATATGCATGGAAATGGCCAGTCCATGCAAGAACCTTGATTTTATGAATCCAGTGTGTAACTAACAGGTTTCATTAGGTACCCATGAAGAATTAGGAGAACTCGGAGAGCGCATACCTCCGCCAGGCTGAACAGTTTACGTTTTGTATTCACCTGATAGGTCGGATCTGTATCTGGATCCAGACCTTAACCAAAATCGAATCGGCTTGTTCTTAAAAATTTTTTTATAGGATCCGGATCTTCACCAAGATCTAATCATGTCGTCCTTGTCACACGCTCAACCTGCCCACCAAGTTTCGTTGGAATCAGTCCACAGCCTTTTGAGATATCATGTTCACAGATAAACAAACAAATAGGGGAGAAAACAACCTCCACCACCAAAAAGAACACTTGCTGATTAGATTTGCATATTAGCCTTTGGGTATATTAATTACCCCCCAACCCCTACCTGACAACAATAGAAGCGTTTTGATATTCAGAAAGATCGAGGTGTTAAAAGTCATCAAAGAGCTTTCAGAAAACAGAAGATGAGTAGCAAATTGACAGAATTGAGGAAGATGATGAAGAGATGCAGGGCAGCTTTGTGAGGTTAAGCAGATGATTGCATGCTGGATTGGGAAGTCAAGTGTGCCTGCGCACAGTAGAGGAGGTCTTGGGTTGACATGACATTTGCTAGATGACTGTGGGCATTCAACCTGAAAGGCTGATGAGAAGATCAAGACAGGACAGACTGAACAAGTATATATTTCACCGATGGTGTATAGAAAAAGAACGGATGATTGTCCAGGTGAGCAGAATCTTATCCAGGGTTGAGGCAAAGAGAAAATGACAAACAGAGCCTGTTGTCAAGGGTGAGATGAAGCCATTGATGGGAAGCCAAATGGTTTGAGAAATTTCCACATGGCCATCAGATCTTTAAAGTCCATCAATTGATGATAGCAGCTGGGATACTCGGCTTAACATCCATCCGATGAACCTAGTGATGTAACACCCTGCCTGCAAAGGACCAATCCGACAGTTTATGTTCATGCCGAGACAAGAAAGCTCAAAGGCAAGTCTTCAACCTCCACACCATCCATCCTGTCTAAGACAAAAGTGAACTCCATCGTTCTACAAATAAATAAATAACCTGTATACTATGAGCAATTAAATCACTAATGAGCTTTGTAAGCACACCTGTACTGTATGTGACTATCATTTGACAGACAGTTGGCACAAGGGATGAGAAAAGGTTTCTTTGCCTGTCCAGGACGGAGACACATTGGAGCGAAAAATCTTTTTCAACTTTTCTCCTTTGGACTTCCAATACAAGCAGGTGTTCTACCTGTTTATTTTATTATTATTATTATTATTTTTTTTTTTTTTTTTTACAGATCCCTTTCATAAGTGCAATATGAGAAGTAATGCAATGTCCTGCCTGCAAAGCACAAGGGCAACGGCTTTCAATTGGATGTTGTCACACTGGATGTGTTCAATTGGATGTTGGATTCGATGCAAGGTGAGACAGCTCGCAACGGGACCGAGCTATCCTGCCACCCCATATAACGGTATCACCTTGCCTAGGTAGAAAATTATGTGTTCCAAGGTCAAGCGCGTTAGCCTTGGGGCGCGGGCGAATGAGTATTGCTTTGACAACCTTTACATGACTTGGCATGACCATGTACTTCGATGTTTCGGCTAAAGTGCACATTTTCCCATTTGTCGCAATGTGTTTATTGATTAATTTTTTTTATTTCTATAAAAAGACTTTTCTCATTAGAAAAAAAAATTAAAAAAAAGTTCGTCCAATACTGACCCAAAGCTTTCAAATGGTGGTTTGATGTGGATTCTTTGGAGAGATCTCTCCACCCTGAAGACGACCTATTTCATCAGAAATGGTGAATCGCAGACCTTTGTTATAAATACTAGCTGGAAGCCCGTGGTTAAAAAAAAAAAAGTACCACGATGGAAAAAGAACAAGAATGACCGCTCTGTGGTCACAAACAGCGAGAGAATCCGGTAACGAGCCGAATGGGAAACGCGCAGTTAAAGCACTCTTAAAAGATGAACAGCGGATTGGGAAACACACATGTACTGCGCTGTTAAAATATTAACTGGACGCTTCTCATCCATGTCAGCCTCCGCCACGGTGACGTCACAACGAGTTCATTCGTCACACGGTCACAAATTGATTAACCCCAAGTTCAAAAATTGTGTAACGCCGTTTTGTTTTTTTTCGTGAGGCATGTACCGGGCTTGATTTTTAAGCCTCACTAATAATTTTTCTTCGGCATTGATTAGATTTTTTTGGAGTCCCTTGTCGCGAGTAACACTCGGCCCAAGAAAAGGCAATGGAAATCTGACGCAACAAACTCAGGCCTCTGCTGATTACACTTTTCCCATCAGAGGCCTGAGAATCATCAGAGGCCTGCGGGCCATCAAAAAACTAAGATGGCAGCCATTTTATTTCGTCTGGGTGCCATCGTGGGTGGAGTCAAACGACAAATGTGGGTGGGGTCCCGCAGATGTCCGACCAATAGGCGCACAACTTCAAAAATCGACCCCCAACAAGAAGAAGAACAACAACCACCATCCGGAGCTCTTATACACTTGTAACACATCACAAGTAATACAAATGGGGCAATACCCCTGTGCGCTCAACTGCCAGAACAATGATACTGAAGAGGAGGTCAACATGGGCCGGAATCAGAAAAATGTACCAATGAACCAATGTGAAAGCAAATACCTATTTGGGGGTGGGGTGGGCAAACCCCCCTTCCACCCTCCCCCCCCCATAAATCCAATTTGACCCCGATTTTTTAAATAGTGTGAACAAGCTTTTGTACATTACTGGTGCTGAAGGTTGTGGTCAAGTTTCATTGGAACTGCATAGGCAGTTTCTGAGAAGAAAGCAAATACCGAGTTTGGGGGGAAACCCCCGTAGACCCCCTGAGGGCCTGATTTTTTTTTAATGCCATGAACAAACTTTGGTACATACACGGGACGAAGGTTGTGGTAACGTTTCATCAAAACCGTATGTGTACTTTCAGAGTAAGAAGTTGCAAGTATTTGTGGACGGACAGACGGACAGCCAGACTGATGGACGCTCCACCCCATAAGCTCCCCGGAACTACCTTCCAGGTGAGCTACAAAGGAAACCGTTTATTCTTGCGCTGGTTGAAAGAGCTCAAAAATAAAAAAAATGAATCAAATTTCTCAACAACAGCAGAATCAAATTTCGCAGAACATCCTCGGTTCATATTGGTTGGTACGATAGAAAACCGAGTTATCGACTTCTACTCACCGCTAAAGGTAGATGACTTCGTCCAGTCTGAATGGTGTCCCATAAGTTGTTAAGCTTGAGTGCAAGTGAGTACTGTCACAAATCCAATAAAAAGCAAGAAACAGCATATCATCAGTGGGCCAATTTGGCGTCGGGTCCACAAAATGACCAGTGCCTGCTCACCAAAAACGGTTCGATGATAGTAGTCCTGCGTTTGAAAGGAGCGAAAACCCACTGAAGATAAGGCCCTGAACAAGACACCTGGTACCAAGCTCCGCGTGGTGTCGAGAGCAATGTACTGGATCGGCCGCGAACGTGGTTTAACTCCAGTGAACGCCAGCAAACTTTAGTTTAACTCCAGTGAAACTCAAGTCCGTGAGTTATTCCCATGATGGGGTAAATAGCGAGCTGCTCGGCAGGGAAGCATCCTCAGACTTGGTTCGAGCCTTCCTCTCTGCTCGACCCTCAAGGGGTGGGAGTAGGGGAGGGATCCAAGGGCTCGATAGTCGTGTGAGGCAAAAGGATTGGTGAGAACTCAGAAGAAAAAAAACTCCATGCCGACACGACTGCCATTGGTTGAACAAGTAAATGAAACAAAGTTCATGATGTAAAAGTACTAACAAGTTGGCACCGATGAAAAGTACACCACAATACCTTCGTTCATTTGACACAATGAAAGCACCAATCCTTGATTCATATTGGAACCTGAGTTCATTTTACACAATTAAAGGACCGATCCTTAGTTCATATTGGAATCTTGGTTCATATTACACAATGTAAGTACCGATCCTCAGGTCATATTAGTACCTTGGTTCATATTACACAATGAAAGTACCGATCCTCGGTTCATATTAGTACCCTGGTTCATTTTACACAATCAAAGTACCGATCCTTAGTTCATATTGGAACCTTGGTTCATATTACACAATGTAAGTACCGATCCTCAGGTCATATTAGTACCTTGGTTCATATTACACAATGAAAGTACCGATACTCAGTTCATATTACACAATGTAAGTACCGATACTCAGTTCATATTAGTACCTTGGTTCATATTACACAATGAAAGTACCGATACTCAGTTCATATTGGTACCCTGCTTCATTTTACACGATAAAAGTACCGATACTCAGTTCATATTGGTACCCTGGTTCATTTTACACAATAAAAGTACCGATCCTCAGTTCATATCGGTACCCTGGTTCATATAACACACGAAAAGTACCGATCCTCGGTTCATATTATACAATGAAAGTACTGATCCTCAGGTCATATTAGTACCTTGGTTCATATTACACAATGAAAGTACCGATACTCAGTTCATATTGGTACCCTGGTTCATTTTACACAATAAAAGTACCGATCCTCGGTTCATATTGGTGCTTGGTTCATATTACACAATGTAAGTACTGATCCTCAGGTCATATTGGTACCCTGGTTCAGAAAACACACTAAAAGTACCGATGCTCGGTTCATATAGGTACCTTGGTTCATATTACACACTGAAAGTACTGATCCTCAGGTCATATTAGTACCTTGGTTCATATTACACAATGTAAGTACCGATACACAGTTCATATTAGTACCTTGGTTCATATTACACAATGTAAGTACCGATACACAGTTCATATTAGTACCTTGGTTCATATTACACAATGAAAGTACCGATACTCAGTTCATATTGGTACCCTGGTTCATATTACACAATCAAAGTACCGATCCTCAGTTCATATTGGTACCCTGGATCATTTTACACAATCAAAGTACCGATCCTCAGTTCATATTGGTACCCTGTTTCATTTTACACAATAAAAGTACCGATCCTCAGTTCATATTGGTACCCTGGTTCATATTACACAATCAAAGTACCGATCCTCAGTTCATATTGTTACCCTGGTTCATATTACACAATGAAAGTACCGATCCTCAGTTCATATTAGTACCCTGGTTCATATTACACAATGAAAGTACCGATCCTCAGTTCATATTAGTACCCTGGTTCATATTACACAATGAAAGTACCGATCCTCGGTTCATATTAGTACCCTGGTTCATTTTACACAATCAAAGTACCGATCCTCAGTTCATATTAGTACATTGGTTCATATATTTACACAATGAAAGTACCGATCCTTGGTTCATATTGGTACCCTGGTTCATTTTACACAATGAAAGTACCGATCCTCGGTTCATATTAGTACATTGGTTCATATATTTACACAATGAAAGTACCGATCCTCGGTTCATATTGGTACCTTGGTTCATTTTACACAAAGAAAGTACCGATCATCGGACAACTATATGCAAATGGTTTAGTCCACATGGAGTTGTTTTGGGCCGAGTCGTGTCCACACAGACAGCACCACACGTGCGGTGCATTGATCGCTCGGGCTTAAACCACAATCTGGGTGTCGGGTGTGAGGGAGCAAGTTCTGAGGAAAAGAGGAGGGTCATGGTTGAGATGGGAAGATTGTGTGGGCGTGATATCAATAACGTGGGGGTGGTTGGAAAGTGGAGTGTGTTGGCTGAAGACAGGGGAAGTGGAGGAGTATCATGGTCAGGACAGGGCAGAAGATTGGTACTGCTGGATTGTTTCACCCCTTATAAAGGAAAGAGACCAGTGGTGTAGTTGTAAAAAATTGTGGGTAAACTACATGAATGGAAGTTGACGCTGGGAAGCAGCCAAACTTAAAAGCTAAGCCCACACAGTGTGACTAACATTCTTCCTCTTCTTGTGTATAGCAGCTTGCCTGCCAGGTAGCTATCATTTTGTTGTGGCATGACTATGCCACTGATGCTGTGCCCCTATACCATTACACTGGTACTAATTTTGCCAAGATCAGAAGGATGACAGGCTGAGTAAATCCCACCTGGTGTTAGTCAGCAGTCAACAGGGCTCAAACTCAGGACCCCTAGATCCCAAGCCAGCCACCCTAACCAGTAAGCCAACATCAGGCTTTTACTAACATTTATGAGTATACAGTAGATAAAACCAGCAAATACAACCCGTCGCTTTGCTGATGGGTATATTAAGGGGAGGTGGTGGGGGGGGGGAATTAAGGAAGTGAGAGAGAGGAGGGAGGAGGGAGGCATAAAGGACATACCCCCATATTTTGCAAAGTGCTCATGGTCCCCCAGCAACCCCCTTCTGTTGAAACTACGAAAATCAAAAATCACCGCTCACCTTCACTCTTTCATTTCTCGTTTTTTCGTGCCTCTGAAACAAACTCCCACACTCTCTTCAATCCCACTCTTCCTGCCAGGTCTTCAAAACAGCTGTTCACTACCATCTCATATCTTCCCCCATCCAAAACCCCAATCTTTTCTACCCCCATTAATCCACCCTAAACCCACCTCCTTCAAATTTCCTGCTTTCCTTCCTGGAAGTCCCTGTAGTGTCCATCTTGTTTACCCCGTGTACCCCACCCCATCCCTCTCCCTTCCACAAATTTCCTAACGACTCTGTACCCCCATTGTTTTGTGCTTCACTCTCCTGCCCCTCTTGTCTCCTGCTCCCTTTGTTATGCATTTTGTGTTAGCGCTTATGCGAGCCTCGACAATGTATACAAAAAAGAAAAACTTTATTTTGTCTTCCTAACTATGGAGATGTTCCCATGGACAAATTTCCTAATGTCTCTGCACCCCAAAGTTTTGTGTTTTTGTGGAATATACCCACGAGTATATTCACAAATATTACTTTGGAACTCAGTTCTTGGTTTAAGTATCTTTCGCCTCCGCAGTATCGCCAAGTGGCTTAACCACTGAAATTAGCACTTTTTTTTTTTGCAGTCGGAACCACTGTAGAAGTTCCCATCGGGTGCTGCCTTTTTGGCTGCTGGTTGCATCATTGGTGAGGGGTGTAGCTATGCCGCTGATGCAGTGCCCCTATTACCAGTATAATAGTGCTCATTTCGCCGACCTCGGAAGGATGACAGGCTGAGTCAACCCCTTGGTGTTAATTCAGTGGCCAACAGGGCTCGAACTCAGGACCCGAGAGTAGAGGATAAATAGGGTTCTGAGGTAGCCATTCAAATGAATGGGGGAAAAGGGAAAAACTTTCTGACTCAAGCCCCAAAAGCCCAAAATAGGAGACTGATTTTCTCCCCCTCCCATACAAGCAAATGTAAAACAGGAGACTGATTTCCTCCCTCTCCCATACAAGCAAATGTAAAATTGAAACTGATTTTCTCCCCCTCCCATACAAGCAAATGTAAAATTGAAACTGATTTTCTCCCCCTCCCATACAAGCAAATGTAAAATTGAAACTGATTTTCTCCCCCTCCCATACAAGCAAATGTAAAATCGAGACACTGATTAAAGCACTTCTTTCCTTTCATATTTTCATTCCACTCAAAGAGCGAACCAATGAATATATGTCCAGGTTCTACTTTGGGGAATAATTTAATTTTCCTATTACATTCATCACCATCGAGTATATTCACAAATATTACTTTGGAACTTAGTTCTTGATTTAAGTATCTTTGTTGAGCAGAAATGAAATAATAAACTTATCTTAATGTTCTTGTTTGACCACCTCCTGAGCCACACACATATCCTTTTGAGATTGTAGTAAATTGTTTTTCCATTGTTCAATCGATAAGCATCAAAGTTTTCAGTCCATTCAAGGATATTTTTTTTCTTTACATCCTCCAACTTTTTGTAATTAAATTTATCCGCTTATTTGTTTTATCTACTTTTACCCCGGTTATTTCTTCAATAAGACTTATTTAATATTTCTCACATTCTTTATGTTTCCCATTTAAATACCAAGGCTGATTACATCTCCACTCTTTGGTTTGGTTATTGCTTGATTCTATCATTTATAAATCAGTAAAAAGATGGCAGTAGGCTGTTAAAATTCCAAACCCAATATCTTAACGCATATACTTATAACCACAAGGGAGATTATTGATTCCATTCTCTAAAATATATATTTTATCTCAAAAGCTCCGAATGCTTTCTTATTTATATCTTCTCTATATAATTGATGTTTATAACTTCTTATTGTATTCATTTTTCTGTACTCTTCCTTCTTTAAGGTTAAACAGTTGTAATAATGTTTGAAGTTTATTGTTTCCTTGATTATATTTTTCTTTATTTCCTTTAGCTTCTTCTCACACCTTTCAATGTTATTATCAGTATACGTAAAAGGATAAGACTTTAATCTCAATCCTATAAATTCACTCATAACCTTCCCACCCAATTCATCTTTAAACTTACCAATAACCTATTTATTCTTTGGTGAAAACAACACATCACCTGACTTTTAATTACTTGTATCATATATATCAATATTATCAATAATATCCTCATATACATCACTTCCCTTAATTTCTAATATAAAACTATCAATATCCATAGATAACAATGACACATTATCCTTATACTTTGATTTTAAATTATTACAGTAATAGTCATACATTAACATCTTTGACAAGTCAAGAATTGATGTTTGATATAAATAGGTTTATCCATTTCAATACTCTCTTTTTTCAAATGAACAGCACAAAAGTTCTCTGAAAACACATTGGCTCGTTCAAAACTTAGTCTATTAATTAACTTTGAAGCCTGTTTCCAAGATGTAGCAAGTCTTATGTTTTGTCGATTCCTAACATTTTCCATAGTCTTTCCAAATACAGCATTATTCATTAATTTATAAAAGTCCTTCTCAAAATCTGTTTTGCTTCTGTTCTCCTTTTTGTATTAAAATCAATATACTTCTTTAACCAATGACTTTGTTTAAATTTCAAAATCTGATGAATTTTCCTCACTCTCAACCCAGCAGATAAATATTGTCTCAAGTTCCTTTGATGTAAAACAGAACTTTCTTTATCATTTAATGTTGTAAGTAGTTTTTCTGGAGATTTACCTTTATTATTAAATGACTGTTGGTAATCACTTAACCATTCTTTTATTGGACTTTCTTTATCGGGGGCATAAGGTAGGTCTTTATGTTTGTTATGAAGTTCTTCTGGATATTTTAAATCAACCTCAAAATAATATCCAACTTCAGCTTCATCCATTTCTTTTTGAGAGGAGAAAGCAATGTCAAGTAAAACTTTTTCATAATGTTTTTCTTTAACCCATTTAAGTTTTCCATAAGGTAAAGATTGAGACATAGCCCACCCATTCAAATTGTAAGCATCATAATACATCAGGTAAGAGTTGTCCTCATTCTTATTATAATCAGGAAGATATTTGTTATTTGCTTAAGCATATCTCTTGGAACATACTTGAGATATTCCTCCTCTTTTAGCCTTCTCAATCATTAAAAGCATATCTATATCACTGATTAATTCCAAATTTTGTTTTGTCATTTTTAACATTGAACTCCATGACAAGCCCAGGGCTGTGTAATAGTGAACAGGGTCTAATCAATAAGAGTTTTTATTCTGAAAGACTGTTCTAAAAGTTTCAAACACATCAACCAATAACAATACATCAGTTTTAAGATAAAAATCATGATATTCTCCAAGATTCTTTATATTAAACTTCTCCCAAACCTTTTTAGCTTGTGTATAATCTCTATCGGAAATATGAGTTTTATTTTACTTTCCATCTATTTTACATTTACTATTTTACATTTCCAATATGAGTTATTTTACATCTCCCTCAATTTTCTCCTCACAAATATGAGATACTGTCCTTTCTAAATTTCTTTTTTTCTCCCTTTGTTAATGACATTGGTTTATAGGTTTTTCACCATTATTTATCGTCATCTCATACAGTCTTTTTCCAATCGTCTTAGAAACTCCTCCAGGCATCTTCTCCTCTATGAAGTTCTAACTTGTTGTATTCATCACCAATAGATGATTTGATATAATAACAGAAACCACAAGGAGCATGTTTTTGATATTTATTTGTGTGTGATTTATTTGCATTTGGAGAAACAGTATCTATCTTTTCAAGGATACTTTCAAAATCAGCACATATCACAAACGAATGTTTTATAGATTTGTTAAAATCTTTGAATGATATGTTTGAATCTGCTTTTGGTAAATTGATTGCGGTTGATTTATGACTAGGACAATATTTCAAATGTTGATTTAATCGTTCTTTTGTGTGAGACGAGTTGAGACATCTCTTACAATGATACGTTTTACATTTTCTCTTATATAGTTGTGATTTGGTTAATGTTGAGAAATTTTTGATGAAAACATAATGTGATTTTTCCTTTGAAGTAAAGTGGAGAAGGTCAATGTGTGTTTCAACATTTTAATAGTTGTTTGAAAATTTTAATATCTGAGCTTTGTTTGTATCTGTTAATCCATATACATTAACAGATAGATTATTCATTTTCTCAAATTTAGCAATATCTCTCAATGACATTGGCAACTTTAAATCTTTAACATTTAATGTGTTCTCGTATTTCTTATAATGTTCAACCCTTTCAGGATTCCATTGTGGAGGATGTAAGTGAGCAATAACAGACCATAGAAAACATTTATTATCTTTGTTTTGAATATTAACAGCCACCTTCTTAAGTTTTATCTCTTTTGGTAAATCAATATAAAAAGAAGCTTGAAGAGGTTCTGATTTTAAGATGTATGTATCTAAAAAGATTATTTTTGTAATAGTAAATCCACTACCTACTAGAGTGTTATCAACATCTTGTTCTTGTCTCTGGATTTCATCATAAACATCACATCTTACAAAGTCTTGAAATGATGAGATAAAGTGAGGGTTTGTCCTCATATAGGGAGTAGTTTCATCGTCTTGTCTTACCATATTCAATTTTACTCCCATATAAAACTTAAATGTTTTCATTTCACTTAATGTGTTTTTAATTACGAGTATGCGCCCGTAAAAAAATAAAAAATAAAAAAATATTCAAACCACGAGCAACAAACAACAACCACGCAGGCCGTTTCTTTGCTCTCGAGTGCCCGCACGTGCATGGCCCAGAAGTTTGAATATTATTTGCAGTTACGATTATTCGCAATTTAGTTTTAATACCCAATTATTCAATTAGCGCCAACGTATTTTACCTTTTCGCAATGTCGTCGCAAGGAAAAACAAAAAGAGAAGAGAGAAAAAAAATTACTTCCTGGTCCGGAGCATACCAGCACTCTGATGTTACCGAAATTTATACACCGTCTAATATGAAAACGATCATAATATAACTTGGGGCATTGTGTTTATCTATAAATGCGCATAAGAAATCGAGAAATTATTAGAATACACGAAGTCATCATTATCCGGAAGTCCGTACGTTGTAATCCGTAATGGCGAATGCGGCTGAGCTTCCCTTCCCCATCGGCCACGCCCACGCAACAACGTGTCTTCTCATTGGTTTGGTAAATAAATGGCCATAACTTGGGAAGCACTTGTCCGATTAATATCAAATCTTGAAAAGGCACATCCTCAGGTCCCCAGCAATATACCTGGCAAGTTTCAATCAGATTGGACCAGCGGTTGTCGAGAAACAGTGGTCACAGACACACACACACAAACACACACACACACACACACACACACACACACACACACACACACACACACACACACACACACACAGAGATTGCTGGAATTATAGATAGATAGTTTCAATACTTTGTTTAACCATATCAACTGTTTCCATGATTGAAGATTGTGCACGGTCTTGAAAACGAAACAATCTTATTTTTATATGCCCTGTAAATGCCCCATCAGTGTTTTCAATGGAGAATTTAGCTTCCCTTTCTTCATTGTTCTTGTGTTTGTGTGATTGAAGGTGTTTATCAAAATTATTTTTAAGAATATAATTATCACATCCATCACAATGTTTTGTTTCTTGGTCAAGTGGAGATATTTGTCTGAAAAGATTGAATGTGTGTTTGTTGGTTTGAAGGTGTGTTTTATAGCATTTATATTCGTGATTACAAACATTGCAGTGCGTTGTACTCACCATATTTATATAATTAAACTTTGTTTAAAATAAAATTTTCTTGATGAAAATTTCGTTTAATTTATAGGTGGATCTGTGCTTAAAACCATTTTATTCTCCAACTTTTTTCACTTAATAAATACAATGTATCAAGACACAAAAGACAACCCACCGTATCTTAAGCAACCCACCGTATCACGAAGTTAATTTGTGAGTGGTGGCCCCAGGTCCAGCTCTTCCGAGGAGAAACGGGGATTAATCCCCTTATAATACACTCGGTTCACGTGGCCATAACAATATCATCAGGAGGTTTATGCACAAATTCCTCACTGCTATCGATGAACGAAGATGAGTCCTGAAAAATGCCCGGTCTGTTTCAAGATTTCTTGGAAAGGGAAAATGTCGCAAAGATATGAGGAACAAATCAAAAGATGTGTCTCAAACACGCATCTAGCTGTTCGTCCAAGAGTGGTTTTCACCTCTCGACGTCTGATTCCTGCAGTTAAGAAGGATTTTCTGCGTGCCTCAAAACTTAGCAATATTATTGATGAGTTCAAGTGCCGATGTGATGCTCGGTATGTAGGCAGAACTACCCAGACTCTGAATGACAGAATCAAACAGCATGTCCCTTTGTCCATCAGGGAAAACAATTGGTACATGAAAACAGCCGGTACGTACTTGTAGGAAGGCCCCATCATCAATCCCAACATCGTGTGCATCCGCTTTTGGACAACATTTCATTGAGAATGCAAACTGCTGAACATTATAATGTGATGCATTCAAGATATTGAGTAGAGGAAGAAGTATAACGCATCTCGGAATACTAGAAGCAACATTTATCTTTCCCATGGACCCCCATTTTATATCGGCAAAAAGAGTTTGTCCGCTCACTTTGCTTATTTGTGCAAAGAAGAAGAGGAACACGAACTCGTTTCACGATCACAGATGGTGATGAAGAGGATTCTACAACAGCCTGAGCGGCTCAGACTCAGAATCTGCAACCTCCAATTGGAGAGCAGAACACTGAAAAGGCTCCTCCCACCTAGACCGTTGGGAGGTGATGGTACATCAGTGGAGAATGTCCATTCAGAATTGACTTTGGTAATAAGTGTCTACAAGACTGTTCTTCTTCATTACTCATTCACTTTGTGCGAATTTCACTTGATGAGAGCACAACGAAAAGCTTTGTGTTTTTCTTTTTATGGTGATGCCCTTCAAAATGTCTCTTTATGTCTATATTACAATTTATTGATATTTTCATTTACGGATGCTTTCCAATGGTTCTGCGATTTTTGCAAGCGTAAGTCCGTCGGCACACAAAATTACCATGCTTCCCCATTGCCTTGGGTCGCTCATCTGAATTATTTTCATTGGTTTGCTGGCGCCAGCAGTTGGTTCGCGGGCGCCAGTGACCACTATTTTCGTTGTGTCTGTCTGTCTGTCTGTGACCCTCTCCAGAGCATAGCTCCGCGACGTTTGATGCGATCTTTATGAAACTTGGACACAAGCTAGATATCATGGTCTAGTTGTGTCTTTTTGCACGAGGGTCGAACCCATGCCCTTGTGGGCGGAGCCACGCCCACTTGAACTTTTTATTTTTTGTTTATTTTTTTATTTCTTTTTTTCTTGATTTTTTTCTCGCAATTTCATTTCCTAGAAGCTGTGCGTAATGTCCATAAGTACAATATACAAAAAATCCGATTTGATTTGGTCAATTTTGATGGAAGAGATAGGTTTTTAGGGAAGGGCTTCCTCAAAAGCTTCCACGAACTCAATTGTATTGTTGTGGCATTGTTCAATAATGTACCGCGAACCATCGTCGCCTCCCGGCTTGTTTATTTACATTTTCATTTTCAGATGTTTTCCGACAGTTCTGTGTTTTGTTTTGTTTCTGGTGTATCAGCTTCGATGTCCATCGGCATGCAGAATTTCAGCTTTCGACGTCACCTGGAAAGTACTGATGCATGTGATACAGTGCAAGCTCCTCAAAGACTCATTTTTCATTTTTGGTGAAAGTGTCCAACTGTTGGTAAAAACCTTCATGTTTGGAACATATTTATAACAAATGTATTCTCACACGTTGATTTTCACACCTTTGCATAGTGATCATTTTGAATGACTAAAAGCTGTTAATTCACAACTGATTGGCTCTAATATAGTCGTTCTGAATCTGAGGCAAAGCCACACTCTGGACGGGAGCTCTGAAAGTTGGAGGGGCGTGGATGTAAATCCAATCCAATTCCAATCCAAGTTCCCATTTAAAATCCACTTTCAAGAGACGTCTAGTGGGGCCACAGTCACAAAGCACAAGCAGAACTAGCAGTCATGGAATCATTCGGAGCAGAGCAAAGATTAACATTGTTGCTCACAAATCTCAGGAGGTAAAGTTCCATCATGTGAGTGTTTGACATTTTTCTTTGTCTTCTATTGTTGAGCAATCGAAAAAGAACCAATTAATTGGCTGCCAACCATGTGCCACACACATTTCCCTCAGCGGAGGTTTGTTCGTTTGGAAAATAGAACTGTATTGCCAGACACCTGGAAAAGTGCCGGAACCCTGGATCAGTGCCGGAACCCTGGATCAGTGCCGGAACCCTGGATCAGTGCCGGAACCCTGGATCAGTGCCGGAACCCTGGATCAGTGCCGGAATCCTGAATCAGTTCCAGAACCCTGAATCAGTGCCAGAACCCTGAATCAGTGCCTCTACCCTACATCGGTGCCAGAACCCCGGATCAGTGCCGGAACCCTGAATGTAAATTTTGCATTGTGGGTTCACACCTCAAACTTCCAAGATAAGGTATAGAAGACTATATGTGGAAGTTGAAGGTATAGAAGACTAGGTATAGAAGATAAGGTATCGAAGACTATATGTGGAAGACTATGATTATGTATTTATACAACTTGAATCTTGGTATTCTCGCATGACCAAACCTTCATCGTGTGAAAGTAGAATCATGTGGAGTTCAGTGGTTGAACCGTGAAGCAGGGTGTGGTTGATTTACAAGATGTGGTAATTAATACAGGCCGCGATCACTCAATCAATCTCTTCCAAAAAAGGAAGGTGTATAGAAAGTAAAAATATTTAAGAAAAAGAAAAGGTAAAAAGATGGAATTTTAAGACATTTTAAAAACCGTAATTCATGAGACTGTACGGATTTTAATAGCCAGAAAGTTCTCCAGTTGAAGAGCATATCGATCTCTAAAACTCCACATCCGAGTCCAAGGAACTTCCGGGAGATTCCCAAAATTTGATCATTGGCTTTCTTTCAAGTGTTGAAAGTGTGTTTCGGTAAGAAATGTAGTCAGAAACTAATTTATGTTTCGCTTTCAAGGTTACCAGCGATATTTTTAAAACTGTACTTTGGCGTATTGGGAGTCAAGGAATGATTTTGAGGAGTCGAGTGATGTGATCAAATTGATGATCTTGAACTATGAGCCTGACTGTCATATTGCACCGGTTTTAAGGCCTTGAGATCAGGCAAGCCTGATCATAGTGAGCTTCAGTAATCCAAGCCCGACATTATGAGAGCATGAGCCAAAGTTTCGGTCAGCCTCCAATTTAATCACAAATAGATTTGGGCAATATCATCTGGATGTAGGAAAATGGAGTTACGGATTTTGACCTAGATGGGTTGTTGAATGGCAGATTTATAAATAATTTTTTTTATTATTCAGAGGTTCAAGGTCATGGGAGAACTAAATTACAGAGCAAAGTAACTTAACAGACTGACCGAGGGGCAGAGGGAGACAAGTGGACAAAAATGCATGCACGTGTGCATTATAATTTGAGAAGGAAAGTGGCAGGAAGGTAAAAGGGGTAGGAGCTAGGTTCATGAGACCATAAAAGGTCAAGAGTGAGTGAAATTTTTAGATCCTCGAGGAGGATCTCCACGTCTTACTCGCGTTGTTGTTCTTCATCTTCTTCTTGTGGACTTGTTTGTTTCACAGCCTACAGTTTTCATCGAAACTTCCTGAAACTTGGCATATATATGTAAAAATACCCTGCGCAGACAGTAACCATCTCGGATTTTGAAAATACCTCCCAGAAAAAAAGTTATGACGTTAAAATATCTCCACTAATGTGAATCGCCTAAAAAATTATCTCAGAAATGAGGCAAGCTTTTTGAATTCTGTTTGCGGGAATCAAGCCGGGCATTAGCACAGATAATTTATCGCAAACCTGATACATCACAATGACGTCATAATCGTTTTTATGACGTCATCATTAAGAGGACGATGATCTTAGCTCATTTGAGCTTGTTTTGAGGTTTAAGGATTGGCAGGGTCTAAAGGTCTTGAGGGGCTAAAAGTCTTTGTTGTCTTGAAGGTTTCAAGGGTCTGAAAAGGTCTTATGGTTGTTAAGGGTCTTCGGGTTATTCAGGGTATTGAAGGTATAAAAGAGTCTGCAGGGTCTTTGGGGTCTTTAAAGGCTGATGTGGGGCATGAAAATACCATTGAGAACATTCCCTGTGGTCTGTGTGCCATATTTGGTGGTTGTCAGCCCAGCGGTCTTTGCAAAAAACACACACATACAGACAGACAGACGGACGACAAATTTTATTTATTAGATAAAAGCGAGGTACCCATGCTATGCATGGGAGAAGTCCTACATCTCAAAAAAACAAAAACGTTTGCACCGATAAATTCCACATTCCTTTGACACCATCAGTCAAATGGAAAGCATGGACAGCTGGTTCATGAAGGACTTGGGCAAAAAACTTAGTGCCACTGAGCCCAAAAGAGGTTAAGTGGATGTCACAATGTTGAAACTGCAAATGCAGAATCCGTGAATGTCACGGGTGGAAACCCTCACATCAATTTCTTCCTTCTGCTTTAAACTCAATCTCTCTATATTTTCATTCCAAACAGCATCGTTCCAATCACAAATTAATACCATACTCTGTACCACTAATATAACAAAATATAAACACTCGTGAAGTCGACGAACGTACACACCATTGTCATGTGACACCCAATACAGCCAAATCTGATGGTGAGAAAGAGCAGATACAAAACACCCCATAGGGAACGAAAATTAAAATCATCATTGTATTGAGAAATTTTATGAAACCTCCCATCAACCTTAGAATGGATAATAGCAGGGTCGTTTGGGTGTAAACTCAAAATCATAATTGTATTGAGATATTATCACACCAGCGATTGTTTCTTCTGAACCTGATTGTTTACTTCTGGATGGAAGCAGTTTCATACAGATAAAAAATTAAAATCATAATTGCATTGAGGTTTTTATGAAACTTCCCACCCACCTAATAGTAGGGCAACTCAGCATAACAATTGTGCATTTTGTGAGGAAAGCACCAAATTTGGCACACGAGTAGCCTATCATATTATGAACAGATTTGGATATTGGGCCATCTCAAAATTTTTGATGGCAGTGGAAAATGGCTGCCACAGCCATCAGCGGCTGAATTTGAGATGGCCCAACATCCAAATCTGTTCATAATATGTTAGGCTACTCGTATGCCAAATTTGGTGCTTTCCTCACAAAATGCACAATTGTTATGCTATATTTAGCTAAGTTGCCCCACTAGTGGGGCATATATATATATATCTTCTTCTTCTTCTTTCGGCTGCTCCCGTTAGGGGTCGCCACAGCGGATCATCCATTATGATCCGCATAGTGATTTGGCACATGTTTTACGCCGGATGCCCTTCCTGACGCAACCCTGGTCGCCTCTTACGACACAGGGATATGGTACACCTATTTTAACCGGGGTATACACCGGCCCAGTATACTGGTACTCATTTCGCCGACCTCGGAAGGATGACAGGCTGAGTCAACCCCCTGGTGTATTAATTCAGTGGCTCAACGGGGCTTGAACTCAGGACCTCTTGGATCCCAAGCCGCTGCCCTAACCACTGCGCCAACACCAGGGTCACCATATATATATATATATATATATATATATATATATATATATATATATATATATATATATATATATATATATATATATATATATATATATATATATATATAAACCACTGCTGTGGTTATCACTATCCTCTTGCAATTGGACCAACTGGATGGCAAAAACAGTGCCTGTAGTACCTCAAAAGTAATTGGAATCAAAAAAATAACTATTGACCATGTCAAAAGAAAAAAATAACTATTAACCATGCCAAAAGAGTTGAAAATAAAAGATTTGAGTGAGGAAAAGAAGGGTTCAATTCTGGCTTTACTGGCAGAGGGATACAGTGAGCGTCACGTTGCTTCCATCCTTAAAATTTCAAAGACGCCGGTTCATAAGAACAAGGTCAAGCAGCAGACATTGGGGACAACAAAGCTACAGACTGGCAGAGGGCAAAAACGACTTTCCACTGACCGGGATGACCGCCAACTCATTCGAATGCCACTCAACAACCGTAGGATGACATCAAGTGACCTACAAAAAGAATGGCAAACGGCAGCTGGGGTGAAGTGCATGTCGAGGACGGTTCGAAACAGGCTACAAGGCGCAGGGTTGAAGTCGTGCAAAACTAGAAAAAAGCCCTTCATCAATGAGAAGCAAAGAAGAGCCAGGCTGAGGTTTGCAAAAGACCATAAGGATTGGACCATAGAGGACTGGAGTAAGGTCATATTCTCTGATGAGTCCAATTTTCAGCTTTGCCCAACACCTGGTCATCGAATGGTTAGACGGAGACCTGGAGAGGCCTACAAACTACAGTGTCTCACACCCACTGTGAAGTTTGGTGGAGGATCGGTGATGATCTGGGGGTGCTTCAGCAAGGCTGGAATCGGGCAGATTTGTCTTTGTGAAGGACTCATGAATCAAGCCACGTACAAGGTTGTCCTGGAAGAACACTTACTTCATTCTGCTCTGACAACGATCCCCAACTCTGAGGATTGGTTTTTCCAGCAGGACAATGCTCCATGCCACACAGCCAGCTCAGTCAAGGTGTGGATGGAGGACCATCAGATCAAGACCCTGTCATGGCCAGCCCAATCCCCAGACCTGAACCCCATTGAAAACCTCTGGAATGTGATCAAGAGGAAGATGGATGGTCACAAGCCACCAAACAAAGTCGAGCTGCTTGAATTTTTGCACCAGGAGTGCAAAAATTGTTGGGTAGCATAAAGTCACCCAACAGCAATGTGAAAGACTGGTGGAGAGCATGCCAAGAAGCATGAAAGCTGTGATTGAAAATCAGGGTTACTCCACAAAAATATTGATTTCTGAACTCTTCCTAAGTTATAACATTAGTATTGTGTTGTTTAAAAATGAATATGAACTTGTTTTGTTTGCATTATTTGAGGTCTGAAAACACTGAATCTTTGTTGTTATTTTGACCAGTTGTCATTTTCTGCAAATAAATGTTCTAAATGACAATATTTTTATTCGGAATTTGGGAGAAATGTTGTCAGTAGTTTATAGAATAAAACAAAAATGTTCATTTTACTCAAACACATCTCTATAAATAGTAAAACCAGAAAAACTGATAATTTTGTAGTGGTCTCTTAATTTTTTCCAGAGCTGTATATATATATATATATATATATATATATATATATATATATATATATATATATATATATATATATATATATATATATATATATATATATATATATATATATATATATATATATATATATATTGTTGTGGCTTCACGCCCGTCGGCATACGGGCGACCGCTTTTAGCCAATGGCGGCCGCTCTCGCCCACCGAATGGGCAAACCTAGTCACAGCTTTCGGATCAATGCCAAAATCCAGCCACGGGTGTGCTTTTAATCACAACGAAAATCAGCCAGCTATTCTGTCCGCGCGCGACAGGGTCCGATCGCCAAATTGTCGATTTACCTAATTATGCGCGCAGACAGAAATGCCAGGGATTTACACCTCGACGGGACCTGCTTGGAAACGAGCCACTAAGCAGCTCGCTCCGTTTGCAATTTGCCGAGCGGTGTATATCGCCAAGCCCCGCCGGATCCGATTATCTTATCGGTTATTAACAACCAGCTGTATTCCGAAGTTAATTATGGCAGCTCAATTGAGGGAAAGGACGCAACGAACGGGTCAACATTCACACAAGGACATTTATTACACACACGACACATATGCAGTCATGCAGTCATGTATGCAATTAGGCGAGGCAAACAAAAGCAATGCATTTACGCAAGGCAAAGAAAAGGAATGCAATCAAGTAATGGGGGAAGGGGGGTGGGGGTAGGACGCGAGTAAAAAAATAGCCTACAGCTGATGTCTATAATTATTATGTACAGTCACTTATGCAGTTTTACTTATGGGACTGGCGCCACGAACACACACACACAAAAACCCAGAAAAGGAAAGAAAGAGAACATGACCTTATGGTGAATTATTGGGCTCCGTCCTCCTCGATCCGACCTTCCCCAAGAGAGCTTCATCGCACACGACCCAGAGAGAGCGCCCACAACCAACAACCCAATCCACTCCTCCAGAGAGACTGCGATAGCGCGCGCGATCCAGCGAGCGCAATCCAGCGAGAGCGATCCAGCGAGAGCGATCCAGCGAGAGCGATCCAGCGAGCGCGATCCAGCAAGCGCGATCCAGTGAGCGTGATCCAGAGAGCGCGATCCAGCGAGCGAGCGCGATGCAGAGCCCAGAGAGAGATTTCCCTTTCAGCCCCTCCTTTTTATCATGGAGCCCCGCCCCCTCGCCTCCCACCCTTCTTCCAGCGCGCGAGGGAATCTTCCAGAAGGAGTCGTTTTCCCACCCAATTGGGGACGTTCCCTCGCCGCTCCACCGTATTCGTCTTTGTCCTTGTCCCTCTTGGAGGGTCGAATCCACCGCATTGGCCGGTGGGGATGTCATCCGTTGGGTGGGGGGGGGGAGGGGAGCCGTCGTCCGTTCTCCCTCGACGAATGCCAGGCTTCTCGCAACCGTGTGCCGAGGTGGAAACGCAGTGGTGCTTGTGGCGGTTGTGGTTACGGTGGTTGTCGTAATGGTGGTGTGGTTGGCGATGTGGTTAAGGTGGTTGTTGTAATGGCGGTGTGGTTGGCGTTGTGGTTAAGGTGGCCGTTGCAATGGTGGTGTGGTTGGCGTTTTGGAGAAGGTGATGAGGGTGTGGTTAAGGTGGTTGTTCCAAAATAAAGACAGCAAAAGAAAAACACTACCTCAAAGATCACAGCCCATTAGATGACGGTGGGGAAATCTAATCTGAACACTCACTTATCGACATAACTGATCTCTGGGAAGCCTGAATGGTGTTCTGTGAATTTCCACAACTGTAACTATATATATATATATATATATATATATATATATATATATATATATATATATATATATATATATATATATATATATATATATATAACACAGGGTCGATGTTTGTCATGGGTGATATCAGCTCTCGCCTTGAAAGTATTATGGAGTCTATCACATTGTATCACAAGATGCAATGGGGAATCGAAACTATCGATTAATTATGTACTCTTGAAATGTACCTTTGAGACGTTTATACCCCTTCAACCTTTGGACCTGTTTTGTAACTTTCCAGACCCCTTGATGCCTTCAGACCTTTATACCTCTTAAACACCTTTTAGAGCTTATAGACCCTTGAGTCCCTTTACCCTCTTTTTCTGAGCTCTAGACCTTTCATGCGCAAACTCCACCCACCATCATGGTGGGGATGTGGGGGGTAAAGCCTCAGTCGATCTCAAAGCGAAACTGATTTTGGGAAGTGAAACAAACGATTGATCTATAGATCATCGGATGGGAAACCAGAATGAAATGCTGTGAGAAATACCGAATGGAAATTGCCGAAAGCAAAGCTATGGGGGGTATAGAGAGAGGGGCGGATTGGGGGCTGAAGAAGGAATGTGGAGTGTGATAGGTGCCTAGAGGTGGTCGGTTGGCATGGAAAGAACTTTGGTGATCTTCCATCATGTGGTAGGCCCAAAACGTGTCTCAATCCATTTCTCAGCCGAGTTCAATGCTCCAAAAAAATTTCTCTTTTCAGGTGAGACATCGTCGAACCAATTGGAGATGGCTAGCCCACCCAACCCTGCCAGTTCATAAAAATTAAACAATTAATCGGCATCTCAGTAAATTTACGTGACTCATGAAAAATTCCTCATTCATCGGTTTAGGGGCCATCATCTATTTAATACATACATGGGGAGGGGAGAGGAGGGGCCCATTTCTGCCATAATTGTGTTTACTACTGATACTTTAATGGCTCAAATTATTCGCACCGTCTTGTGGGATCAGCCAGGGAACGTTTCTGTCCCAAGTGTTTCACGAACATAGCAATACGTCAGATCCTGATTTTCATTTCTGTGCAGTATGTGCAATCCAAAATCTCAAATGTGACATTCGCTCCACGTAAAGTTCTTGTAGAAAGAAAACAAATAAATAAATAACCTTCACAACCATTCATGTTTTCATGTTTTGTGTCGGTTTCCGAAGGAGCACTGCACTGACATTGGCTCTCTCGAACAAAAAAGGACAATCTCTAACAATATTGCCCTGCTAAACATGAAGGACATCTCCTTACCGTCTGAACACATTTAGTAACATCGTACATGCTATTTGACAAGAAGTGGATTGATATTGGTTCGACAATCTCATCACGCAGATGAATTCACTTTGCTTCGACATTCATTGTCACAATCCATGGCCAATGTGGGCTTTTGAGCATCCTGGTGCTCCCTTTGTGCACCCATGAGTCAACCTTGAAGCATAAGTTCTCTAAATATGTTGAATTTTCTTGTTTGTTTTTTTTCACTATTTCGACTTTCATATATCTCTGGTTTCAAAGCAAAACGATTTTTCATGGCGTTGCTCCAAATCCTTTCAATGAGAAAGCTTTCATTTCATCTTCTGCTCTACAAGCGATATTGTTGGATGGATTTTAGTGCTGCATGCAGTACCCGATGCTGGCAGGGTGGCCGAGCGGTACGCCCACTCGCCTTCAAGTTGTCCAGCCTGGGTATGAATCCCGACCCAGCTATAAACTGTCATCCTGGTGTTTCAGAGGCAGGGTGATTCATCAATGTGTGAGCCGTCCCTCGGATGGACGTTAAACTGGGAATCCCGACTGCTGGCATTACGTTGTAGATGTTAAAGATACCACGACGTCCTTCACGAAGAGGAGGCAAGCTTTTGCCAGCACCCTGAACAAATTAGAAATTCCTGCCCAAACCTGCTGCCGGGAAGATTATACCATCCAGTATAATCCTTGCCAAGAAACCGCTTCGGCAGAACTGAACCTGCCTTTGAGTTGACCATCATAATGAATGTGAGTAGTACACAACCCACCTTGTGAATGTGGAAGAAGATTGTGCGTATCGTTAGGTACATCCTGGCAGCCCAGGTCATATCAAAACGCACTGTCAAACGAACTGCGATTTCATGGTGTATTTATACTTTTAAAATGCATCTCGTTTGGTATGATGGTCTTCTGGTCAAATGTTGAGCTTTGCCTGCGTGCGGAGCTTTTCAAACACAGCGCAGGAAGCGGCTATGGACGGACTATGAAGCGGCGCAGACGAATGCACAAACGCACGGACAGACAGCACACTCGCATGGTGTCTGTGCGATTCTTCTCTGCTGTTTTTCCAAGGGCAGGTGTTTGTTTAATTTGGGGGATATTGTCGCAGGATTGTTTTCAGGGGATCACATGTTGGGGAAGTGTTCTGGATGTTCTTCAGAGGTCTGTCGGTTACTATATCCAAATCATCCTTCCCTATGCTTTCGCAACGTTCAACCTAAATAAATCTGTGAAGCCAATGTGGCTCGAAGTGATGGTAACGTTTCTAAGGGCGATTTTCCAAACAACAGCATTCCAAAGTCCCTGGCACTTGAGATCCTTTCTGGAAACAAAACTTTGCCTTCCAGTCGTTGGTGACAATTCCTCACCAGAGACTGGAATTTTAACACCCTGAAAATACTCCAGGTGGCTTTTAGTTCAGTCAGCTGGAATGCAGCAGATGCTTCACTATTGCAGGATGGGTGTCCAGGTCTCACATGCATGAGGAAGCAAATGAAATTACATTTCCAGCGACCATCGTATTTGTGTATTCCTTACATTGCTGTGGGCGAGCTGGGGATTGGAGATGAGGGAAACGAGGGAGAGGGGGGCAATGTTGTCTGGCAATCATTGAAGAATACACACCCCTTTGCTTTTTGTTTCTCATGACAGAAATACAGAATGTGAAAAGTGAAGAAAAAGTTGAATATTAGAGAAAATTAGCAGAGAAAATGCTGCTAAATGAATAAATATTAAGGTGCTCTGAACTGAAAGTTACTGTATATGTAGCTGTCTGTGTGAGGGGGGGTAGGGTGGAAAGAGGGAGGAAAAGGGTGGTGGAGGTGGGAGTTCAGAGGGAGGGGATGGGGTGGGATGAGGCAGGGGAATGGGTGGGATGAGGCAGGGGAAGAGTTGGAGTAGGGATCCGGCGTTTCCAGGCAACACCAGGTACCTTTACTGGTATATTCTATTATTACTAGTACGTGCCCGTCAAAAAAAATAAAAAAATATTCAAACCGCGAGCAAGAAACAACAACCACACAGGCCGTTTCTTCGCTCTCACGTGCCGTACGTGCGTGGCCCGGAAGTTCGCATATTATTTGCAGTTACGATTATTCGCAATTTAGTTTTAATGCCCAAATATTCAATTAGCGCCAACGTATTTTGCCTTTTCGCAATGTCATCGCAAGGAAAAACAAAAAGAGAAGAGAAGAAAAGAGAAAAAAAAATAACTTCCTGGTTCGGAGCACACCAGCTCACTCTGATGTTACTGAAATTTATGCACCGTCTAATATGAAAATGATCATAACTTGGGGCATTGTGTTTATCTATAAATGTGCATAAGAAAATCGAGAAATTATTACAATACACGAAGTCATCATTATCCGGAAGCCCGTACGTTGTAACCCGTAATGGGGAACACGACTGAGCTTCCCTTCCCCATCGGCCACGCCCACGCAGCAATGTGTCTTGTCATTCGTTTGGTAAATAAATGGCTATAACTTGGGAACCACTTGTCCGATTAATATCAAACCTTGAAAAGGCACATCCTCAGGGCCCCAGCAATATACCTGGCAAGCTTCAATTAGATCGGACCAGTGGTTGTCGAGAAACAGCGGTCACAGACACACACACACACACACACACACACACACACACACACACACACACACACACACACACACACACACACACACAGACACACACACACACAGACACACACACACACACACACAGACACACACACACACACACACACACACACACACACACACACACACACACACACACACAGACACACACACATTGCTGGAATTATAGATAGTTATACATGCAATTCTCAGTTGACTACTCATGTCCTTGTCCTTCACATTAAAATACAATGATGTCTACTGATGTATTTGTGCTGCTTGCGATTTACACACAATTTCCAAAATATAAACTGTTGGAATGGTGTTTCACAGGCAGGGCATTAGTCCTTCGAATGCCCTTCATAGGGCGTTCGTCCTTCACAAAGTGCACGGTTGTTCGAATGTTAAAACTGGGGGTCCAGCCTTGCCCGCATTATTTAGTGGATGATAAAGATCATACAGCGTCTTTCATAAGGAGTAGGCGAGTTATCGCCAGCGCCTTGAACAAATTACAAACTCATACCTGATGACACCAACCATCAAGCAAGGCAGCTGCCTTCTTGAGCTGCTCAGCATACCAGGTGGATGAAAAGTTGCTGAATCACCTGGACGATTGGCTGTCAGAGACGGCCAGCCTGGTGAGGGGCCATGATATAATATGCAGTTTCAGGTGGTCGAGTTTTATCATTTTAATTTTTAAAAAAATGTATATAAGAACTCTTTGTAAAGTGCAACACAAGTGTGGACAAATGGAGAAGAGGAACAGTTCGCAAAAGAGAGATTCACATCAGCCGAGCTATTGCCTCAAAGTTGAAGCCAAAAATGAAGTTTTACTTCTGTATC
The DNA here is from genome assembly GCF_056783735.1 of Eptatretus burgeri. Lineage (NCBI taxonomy): Eukaryota > Metazoa > Chordata > Myxini > Myxiniformes > Myxinidae > Eptatretus > Eptatretus burgeri. Next base: position 101,374,189 of record NC_140969.1, read on the forward strand.
AAATAATAATCCATGTGTATTATCACCAACCTTGCTTACAGGATACTGTGTGCCATCCCCTATTCTCTGTCCTCTTTTCCTGTGTGTTCATCCTTCATTCCTTTGCTTGTTGTGTCTATGTGTGACCCCCCACTGCCCCATTGCCAGTATGTTGCCTTCATACCCATTTTAATTTGGAAATCAACTTTGGAAAAAAAATCAAAGTCCCTTTCTGAATTTCAAGAAAAAAGCCAAGCAACTCAAAGCAATCGTAGATTTATCATGGAGTACGGGAGTACTCCATAAAGAGGAACGATATGCGAAAACGATGGCTGCCCATTCAAATGTGTACAAAATGATAGGCTTATAAACTACTTTATATCCACAAGTCATAAGCATTTAAAAGCCATACCTTTTATAGACGATATACAGTACTGTTTGACCCTGATATTCACAGATTCAATATTCGTGCGTATTTGTGGTTTATAAAATGTGACCAGCCTCAACATTCGCGACCCTGTGCTCTCATATTCGCGGTTTATTTTCACGTTTTCGTGGCCGTATTGAGGTTTATTTTTGCGTATTCACGGTTTTTCGCCCTTTTTGTGGCCGTATTCACAGTTTTCACACCCACATTCATGGTTTTTGTGGCCGTATTCACGGTTTTTTTCACGTTTTCGTGGCCGTATTCACGGTTTTTTTTCACGTTTTCGTGGCCGTATTCGCGGTTTTTTTCACGTTTTCGTGGCGTATTGAAGTTTACTTTTGCGTATTCACGGTTTTTCCCCCTTTTTCGGGCTTATTCGCAGTTTTCACAACCACATTCATGGTTTTTGTGGCCATAAACGCGGATTTTTTCACGTTTTCGTGGCCGTATTAGTGGTTTTTTCACGTTTTCGTGGCCGTATTGAGGTTTATTTTTGCGTATTCACGGTTTTTCCCCCCTTTTTGCGGCCGTATTCGCAGTTTTCACAACCACATTCATGGTTTTTGTGGCCATATACGCGGATTTTTTCACGTTTTCGTGGCCGTATTGAGGTTTATTTTTGCGTATTCACGGTTTTTCCCACCTTTTTGCGGCCGTATTCACAGTTTTCACACCCACATTCATGTTTTTTGTGGCCATATTCGCGGTTTTTTTCACGTTTTTGTGGCCGTATTGAGGTTTATTTTTGCGTATTCACGGTTTTTCCCCCCTTTTTGCAGCCGAATTCGCAGTTTTCACACCCACATTCATGGTTTTTGTGGCCGTATTCGCGGTTTTTTCACGTTTTCGTGGCCGTATTGAGATTTATTTTTGCGTATTCACGGTTTTTCACCCTTTTTGCGGCCGTATTCGCAGTTTTCACACCCATATTCATGGTTTTTGTGGCCATATTCGCCGTTTTTTTCACGTTTTCGTGGCCGTATTGAGGTTTTTCTCACGTTTTCGTGGCCCTATTGAGGTTTATTTTTGCGTATTCACGGTTTTTCACGATTTTTGCGGCCGTATTCGCAGTTTTCACACCCACATTCATGGTTTTCGTGGCCGTATTCGCGGTTTTTTCACGTTTTCGTCATCGTATTCACGGTTTTTCACGATTTTTGCGGCCGTATTCGCAGTTTTCACACCCACATTCATGGTTTTCGTGGCCGTATTCGCGGTTTTTTTCACGTTTTCGTGGCCGTATTGAGGTTTATTTTTGCGTATTCACGGTTTTTCACCCTTTTTGTGGCCGTATTCGCAGTTTTCACACCCATATTCATGGTTTTTGTGGCCAAATTCGCGTTTTTTTCACGTTTTCGTGGCCGTATTCGTGATTTTTTCACGTTTTCGTGGCCGTATTCGCGGTTTTTTCACGTTTTCGTGGCCGTATTCGCATTTCTTTTCACGTTTTTGCGGCTGTATTCGCAGTTTTCACACCCAAATTCATGGTTTTCATAGCCGTATTCACAGATTTTTTCACGTTTTAGCGGCCGTATTCACGGTTTTTCTTGCTGTATTCAATGTTTTTGCTGGCATGTTTGTGTGTTTTTTTGCAGGTTTTTTCATGTTTTTGCGGCCGTATTCAATGTTTTTGCAGCCATATTCACGGTTTTTCCGGCTGTATTTAATGTTTTTGCCGGCATGTTTGTGTGTGTTTTTTTGCGGGTTTTTCAAATTTTAGCGGCCGTATCCACTGTTTTTCACAGGATTTTTGATTTTCCCTGAATAATTATGAACTGCCGGGAACCTGTCCCCCTTTTTCCATTGAAACAATGCCCTGACATTCGTGGATTCAACATTCATGGAATTTATCATGAACATATCCCCCAGCGAATAGCGGGGACAACAGTATATCCAAAATCAATGCTTTTTCCAGTTCTGCCCTCTTGCTATGGTATTGTTCATACAAAGTACAATTTATATCATGCATCATTTTGTTTAACACTATTAATAATAAAAGGTATAATAAATCATAACCAGCAATGAAACAAAACTCTGGCTACAGCACCATCAACCTTGAGATAAATTATAATGGTTTATATTTTATAGTATATGAGCAGTTTGATAATATTTTCTACCCCCATTAACCCCCCCCACCCCCAAGCCCACCTCTTTCCATGTTTTCAGTTTTCCCTTCTACTTTTGTGATTGAGAATTTGTGGCTGTATCCATCTTGTTCATCCCGTTACTTCCCCTTCTCCTCATTCTTCCTCACATAACAATCCTTATTTGTCCAAGTCTCCCTCTATTTTATCCCTCAACCCTGCTGTTGGTGCCCCCCCCAACCCCCTCTTTCTCCTGTTTTTTTTCTTTCTGTTAGTTTATGTGTTATACTCATAGCTCTTCCATGAGCCACAACACTATTAACTAAATAAAGTTAGTGTCAAATACTTTTACAACTGAAGGCAATGAACTGACTGGCCAGGGCTGATGTTCGACTGGAGGCAATTTGGGCAGGAATTATTCATTTGTTCAGGTACCGGTGATAACTCACTGACTCATTGCAAAAGATGCCGAGGAGCTAACGACGGGTGCTGGCAGATGGGCCCTCTGGCTTATCGTTCATCCAAGAGACAGCACACACAATGCTTCACCCTGAATGCAAAACACCAGGATGACAGACAGTTTATAGCTGGTTCAAGATTCAAACCCAGGCTAGACAACTCAGAGGAAAGTCAACTCAGAGGCAAATATGAGTACCTCAAGGCTATCCTAACAACCATTACTCCTCCAGTTTCTTCTAATATAAACCACATTCACTGACTTAAACACATCCACAATGTTACCATTTTAACTTCACAGTTTTGGATGACAAAGAGCACTGTGCCAAAAAAACAACAACATCCTTGGGCCATCCAAATTAAAAATTGCATCTTCAATGCATTTATTCCTCGTTATATTGAGAACATAAAGATGTTCTCACCATTGGAATGTGTGATGTGCACACACATCAGGTCGAATGTCGTTGAATTAATGGTGGGCTCATAACTGGAAGTAGCCATGTTTCTCATTTAACATTATGCATCATTACGATGAGAAATCTGTGATAAGACGAACGTCAATATTGAACATGTTTCAAAACAATGTCTATTCATTGAAAACTACACAATATGAACTGTCAATGCCATTTGAAGTCGGCTCAATGTTTGCATTGCAAAAAGCATCGCCCATCCACAACCACACACTCCAATATCTGTGACCCAATAATATGGATTGGGATAAGTCATGTGATCGCAGACTGATGGCTGTCCCACTTTGTGCTGGGGCAGCTGAAGATGCATGAGAGTGGTGAGCTTCATTGAACTACTTAATGCTTACTTGATTATGCTCGAGTGCAACACGAGCATTCTTTGTCCATGTGCTTTGATGAAACTCTCGCTGCATCGATGACTCTTGCACTCAATATTCATCTGAGGGATAGTGTTTGAGATAAAACAAAAGCTGAGCTTATTCTCTTCCTCACAGACTTGACAGAGAGTTAATGCACATCTTGTAATCTTGTTGGTGAAAGGACAAATCCAACTCTTTGTGTGTATAAGTCGAGGATAAATGGGGCTTCTGAGGCAGCCATTCAAATGAATGGGGAAAAGGGAAAAACTTTCTCTCTCTCAAGGTCCAAAAAGCCCAAAATAGGAGATTGATTTCCTCCCCTCCTATACAAATGAATGGAGAAAACTTTCTGTCTCAAGGTAGAAAAAGCCCAAAATAGGAGACTGATTTCCTCCCTCTCCCAAACAAGCAAATATAAAATTTAGACTGATTTTCTCCCCCTCCCAAACAAGCAAATATAAAATTGAGACTGACTCAAGGTCCAAAAAGCCCAAAATAGGAGACTGATTTCCTCCCCCTCCCAAACAAGCAAATGTAAAATTGAGACTGATTTTCGCCCCTTCCAAGCAAGCAAATGTAAAATTGAGACTTACTGATTAAAGCACTTCTTCCCTTTCATTTTTTCATTCCACTCAAACAGTGAATCAATGAATATTTGTCCATGTTCTCCATTAGGGATTAACTTAATTTTCCTATTACATTCGTGACCATCGAGTATATTCACAAAGATTACTTTGGAACTTAGTTCTTGGGTTTAGTGTCTTTGTTGAGCAGAAATGAAATGATAAACTTATCTTAATGCTCTTGTTTGACCACCTCCTGAGCCACATATCATTTTGAGATTGTAGTAAATTGTTTTTGCATTGTTCAATTGATAACCATCAAAGTTTTCATTCCATTCAAGAATTTTTTTCTTCTTCTTAAAATCATCCAACTTATTTGTAATTAAATTTATTCGCTTATTTGTTTTATCTACTTTTACCCCGGTTATTTCCTCAATAAGACTTATTTGATATTTCTCACATTCTTTATGTTTCCCATTTAAATACCAAGGCTGATTACATCTCCACTCTTTGGTTTGGTTATTGCTTGGTTCTATCATTTATAAATCAGTAAAAAGATGGTGGTAGCCTGTTAAAATTTCCAACCCAATATCTTAACACTTATACTTGTAACCATAAGGGAGACTATTGATTCCTTTCTCTAAAATATATCTTTTATCATCAAAAGCTCCTAATGCTTTCTTATTTTTCTCTTCTGTATATAATTGATGTTTATAACTTCTTATTGTATTCATTTTTTTGTACTCTTCCTTCTTTAAGGTTAAACAGTTGTAATAATGTTTAAAGTTTATTGTTTTCTTGATTATATTTTTCTTTATTCCCTTTAGCTTCTTATCACTCCTTTCAATGTTATTATTATCAACATACATAAAGCATAAGACTTTGATCTCAATCCTATAAATTCACTCATGACCTTCCCACCCAATTCATCTTTAAACTTACCAATAACATTTTTATTCTTTGATGAAAACAACACATCACTCGACTTAGAATTACTTGTATCATATATATCAATATTATTAATTATATCCTCAAATACATCACTTGTCTAAATTTCTAATATAAAACTATCTGTATCCAAATACAACAATGACACATTATCCTTATACTTTGATTTTAAATTATTATAGTAATAGTCATACATTAACGACTTTGACAAGTCAAGAATTGATGTTCCTATATAAATCGGTTTATCCATTTCAATACTCTCTTTTTTCAAATGAACAGCACAAAAGTTCTCTGAAAACACCTCCACTCGCTCAAAACTTTGTCTATTAATTAACTTTGAAGCCTGTTTCAAAGATGCAGCAAGTCTTATGTTTTGACGATTCCTAACATTTTCCATAGTCTTTCCAAATACAGAATTATTCATTAATTTATAAAAGTCCTTCTCAAAATCTGTTTTTGCTTCTGTTCTCGTTTTTGTATGAAAATCAATAAACTTCTTTAACCAATGATTTTGTTGAAATTTCAAAATCAGATTAATTTTCCTCACTCTCAACCCAGCAGATAAATATTGTCTCAAGTTCCTTTGAGGCAAAACAGAACTTCATTTATCATTTAATGTGGTGAGTAGTTTTTCTGGAGATTTAGCTTTAATGTTAAATGACTGTTGGTAATCACTTAACCATTCTTTTCTTGGACTTTCTTTATCAGGGGCATAAGGTAGGTCTTTATGTTTGTGATGAAGTTATTCTGGATATTTTAAATCAACCTCAAAATAATATCCAACTTCAGCATCATCCAATTCTTTTTGAGAAGAGACAACAGTGTCTTGTAAATCTTTTTCATAGTGTTTTTCTTTAACCCATTTAAGTTTTCCATAAGGTAAAGATTGAGACATAGCCCACCCATTCAAATTGTTCGCATCATAATACATCAGGTAAGAGTTGTCCTCATTCTTAATATAATCAGGAAGATATTTGTTATTTGCTTTAGCATATCTCTTGGAACATACTTGAGATATTCCTCCTCTTTTAGCCTTCTCTCTCATTAAAAGCATATCTATATCAATGATTAATTACAAATTCTGTTTTGTCATTTTTAACATAGTACTCCAAGCCAAACCCAGGGCCGTGTAATAGTGAGCGGGGTCTAATCCATTAGAATTTTTATTATGACAGACTTCTAAAAGTTTCAAACACATCAGCCAATAACAATACATCAGTTTTAAGAAACAAATCATGATATTCTACAAGATTCTTTATATTAAACTTCTCCCAAACCTTTTGAGCTTGTGTATAATCTCTATCGGAAATATGAGTTTTATTCAACTTGCCATAGAAACTTTCCCTTGAAGGAAGTTGTGTTTCTTTAAACTTCTCAAATGAATCCATATAGTCATACGGATACATTCCCTTTTGTGATAAGAGATCAATCTCTTCTTGATTTGAGAAATGTGATTTACGATTCGGTCACTTATTAATATTTGATGCCAACTTAGATAATGGAATTGCCATGAACTTGTATGTGTCAAGAAATCTGATATGGGTTATGGGGGATGTATGAATTGTTTTTTTGAATGATATATATTTTTGATTTGTGTTAGGAATGGCAGAAATATCTCCAGATGTGTTTGAAAGTTCATTTATAAATAGATGTGTGTCATTGTGAGCATTGTTGTGAAGAAAGACAGGAATAAAGTTTGGAGGCTTGTAATTAAGATTACAACGGGAATGAGCTCCATCTCTATATTTAGCAGTAAGATGACAGTGATCCCTAACCTTGACTTCTCCCTCAATTTTCTCCTCCCAAATATGACAAACACTGTTCTCTCTAAATTTCTTTTTCTCTTCCTTTGTTAATGACATTGGTTTATCGGTTTTAACCATTATTTCTCATAGTCTTATACAGTCTTTTTCCAATCGTCTTACAAACTCCTCTGATGCATCTTCTCCTCTATAAAGTTCTAACTTGTATTCATCACCAACAGATGATTTCATATAATAACAGAAACCACAAGGAGTATGTTTTTGATATTTATTGGTGTATGATTTATTTTGATTTGGAGAAACAGTATCTATCTTTTCAAGGATACTTTCAAAAACAGCAAATATCACAAACGGATGTTTTATAGATTTGTTAAATCTTTGAATGATATGTTTGAACCTGCTTTTGGTAAATTGATTACAGTTGATTTATGATTACTACAATATTTCGAATGTTGATTTAATCGTTCTTTTGTGTGAAAGGAGTTGAGACATCTCTTACAAGGATACATTTTACATTTTCTCTTGTATAGTTGTGATTTGGTTAATCTTGATGAATTTTTGATGAAAGAATAATGTGATTTTTCTTTTGAAGTAAAGTAGAGAAGGTCAATGTGTGTTTCATCATTTTTGTCATTGTTTGAACATTTTCATATCTGAACTTTGTTTGTATCCGTTAATCCATATACATTAACAGATAGATTATTAATTTCCTCAAATTTAGGAAAATCTCTCAATGACATTGGAAACTTTAAATCTTTAACATTTAATGTATTCTCATATTTCTTAAAATATTCAACCCTTTCAGGATTCCATTGTGGAGCATGTAAGTGAGTCAGAACAGACCATAGAAAACATTTATTATCTTTGTTTTGAATATTAACAACTGCTTTCTTAAGTATTATCTCTTTAGGTAAATCAAGATAAGAAGAAGCTTGAAGAGGATCTGATTTTAAGATGTGTATATCTAAAAAGATTATTTTTGTAATAGTAAATCCACTACGTACTACAGTGTTATAAACATCTTGTTCTTGTCTCTGGAGTTCATCGTAAACATCACATCTTACAAAATCTTGAAATAATGAGATAACGTGAGGGTTTGTCCTCATATAGGGAGTAGTTTCATCACCTTCTTCTTCTTCTTCATCTTTCGGCTGCTCCCGTGAGGGGTCGCCACAGCGGATCATCTGTATGATCCGCATCGTGATTTGGCACATGTTTTACGCCGGATGCCCTTCCTGACGCAACCCTGGTCGCCTCTTATGACACAGGGATAGGAGTAGTTTCATCACCTTCTCTTACCATATTCAATTTTACTCCCATATAAAACTTAAAAGTTTTCATTTCACTTAATGTGTTTTTAATTATCGTTTCAATACTGTGTTTAACCATATCAACAGCTTCAATGACTGAAGATGGTCCAGGGTCTTGAAAGCGAAACAATCTTATTTTTATATGTCCTTTAAATGCTCCGTCAGTGTTTTCAATGGCGAATTTAGTGGCACCTTCCCTTTCTTCATTGTTATTGTGTTTGCGTGATTGAAGGTGTTTATAATAAAAAAAATTTTTTAAAGAATATCATTATCACATCTATCACAATGTTTTGTTTCTTGGTCAAGTGGAGATATTTGTCTGAAAAGATTGAATGTGTGTTTGTTGGTTTGAAGGTGTTTTTTATAACATTTATATTCATGATTACAAACATCACAGTACATTGTATTCACCATATTTATAGAACAAAACTTTGCTGAAAATAAAATTTTCTTGATGAAAATTCCATTTAATTTATGGCTGAATCTGTGCTTAAAACCATTTTATCCTCCAACTTTTTTCACTTAATAAATACAATGCATCAAGACACAAAAGAAAAGTTTCAATCAAACTCTTCATTCGTAAAAGATACTGAGAAATGTGTCAAGGATGTAAAATTGAATAAAGATAAATATAACAACTATTGGATAAAAACAATTATGGTGAATAATATGAGTTTTTCAATTTCCTTCAGTGGAAGGGCTTTTAGTATATCTGGAAGAACATCAATTAAAGTAGTTCTAACAAAAGTGTCTCTCTCCTTCTGGCAATATATTCAAAACTAGAAAAAGCAATGAAACAAGAAAAAGTATCAAAAAAGAAAAACCTCATGGATGAAGCTTCAGAAAGAAAAGATAAGACCATCTGTAATATGCAAGGAGAAATTTGTATTTTTTTCAACATCCCTAAAGATGTAAATCCTGATGAAATAAAGGATGTTAATATATCAGCTGAAATGACATTTCGTTCAACAGTAGTTAAGGATCATTTTAAAATTACCTTAAATATAAAAAATGTAGAAGTTGAAACTATTAATGAAAAAAAAGTATATAGATATAGATGGTAATGTTTTTTTCGATTAATTAAATACGAGTCATTATTCAACTGAAGATTTTGAGGATTATGAGAGTGATGATAGTATCTCTGTTGGAACAAAAGACAGTTATGATACTGAGAGTTTGTTTTCAAACAATAGTTATGAAAGTAGTTTTATAGATGATTGTGAAAGCACCAATGAAAGTACCGAAGATGATACTGAAGATGAATTTTATTTGAAGTAAAGTTTTACTTTATAAATATGAATAGTATACTAGATCTTGAGCCCCTTGAATTCCCTGATTCTCCATATGACAAATTTGAGAAATGTCCTGAGTGTGAAAGACGGGGATTAAAACACAGAGTCAAAAGCCTATAAACAATGTATATTCTGTGATTATCTTCTAATTAATGAAAATAAAAAATGTAAAAAGGAATATAATTCTTTTACATTTACAACAAAAATGAATTAATTTACAAGATTGATTAGAGAAATTAATGTGAAGTATGAGGGTGATAACACACCTTTCCTTACAATGGAAGAAACTCAACGTATTAGAGAAATGTTCCAAGGATTGTTGTTATATATTATTCACGATTGCCATTTTCAGGGAAATATCAACACAAGATATTGTATAAATAAAATAATGGATTATCTTGAAATTAAACCTGTACTTAGGATAAAATATAGTTTCGAAAAAAGCCAATAATAAATTAAATAACCTGTTTTCCTGAAAGAAATTAAAGTAAATTTTAGGATAACCGACCAAGATAATCGCATAATTTCTTTTAATGGAGAAATTATATCCATCAGAATTCACCGACGTGAAGTTTTTCAATAAATAAATATGATGGTTATTGTGAGGAAACACGAGTTGGGAAAATATAAAATAATTACAGGGGGTGGGATGTTCCTTTCCCCATACTACAAGGGTGAAGGTATGTATCTTGGTAGGGGATACGATAAACCTGAGACAAACGGGTGTCGGACATCAATTTGGAAATAAAGGAGATGGGATAATTGATACTCTAATGGGTATAGGTTCAACTATTCTTAAACATAAAGCAATTCTTAATTGCTTTATGTTTAACTATTCTTAATTGGTTCAACTGCTTCTCCTGTGGGAAATGTAGTAGGTGCTATAAAGAGTATAAAAGATGCTCAAAAGTAATCTCATAAATTACAAGCAATAAAAGAAATAAAGAAAGGCAAAACTCAGTTGTCTCCCCAAGAACGACAGAAAATAATTCAAATACTTGGGTCAGGGTTTCAAAAGTTTTAACATCTTTTTTTCTAAATAAATACAAGTATGGAAGCAATTGATAGTATCTATGATTTGGATGATACCATTGTCATCTCAAACTCCACTAAAAAAGAAGACTACTTCAAGGTAAATGCAATAACTGGAACAGACTGGAATGCAAATTGAACAAAAAGTTTTGAAACAAATAATCAACAAACCTATTTGAATCGAGCCGAAAGTTTCTTGTTGTGTAAATTTACATTCACTAAGGCTGTGACTAACACAAACGCTACACTCGTAAATGATTTCTTCTGGAAAATGTTTGATAGTGTTTATTTGTACATTGGAACACAAGAAGTTGAAGTGGTTGATTATGTCTCTGCTACATCTGAAATGATGAAATTTACACTATATTAATTTAGTGACAGAATGGGAAAGGGAGCTGTCGAAGGTTTTATTCCTGATATGTCAACGGGAACAAACATGTACTCTGGATGTAATCAAAGGAAAGGAATGTATAATGATGATATAAAAGCAGGAAATAGATTTCCTGTGGCAGTTTCTCTTAAAGGTATATTTGGATTTTGTGATCATGATAAAGTTCTGTATGGTCTTAAAATTAGATTTTAATTGCAAAGGAATGAAAATGAAAATAGATTGCTTTTTGGTGTAGCTAATGCTTTTGCTGCTCAGAATAAATTTGTTATTGATGAACTTAGTTGGTATATTAGTGAATATACTCCTAATCTTAAAACAGAAGAGATGTTGAATAAAAGACTTAACTCAAAGAAACCACTCAATGTATCATACCTGAAAAGAAGATACCAACATGTTAAACTGAACCAAACCACTTACACGTGGAATTTGGGTGTTCTGGAAGGAAAGCCACGATATCTGTGGCTCATTTAAAAAAAAAAACAGATGGCGATACTGCTACTGATAAGAATAATGCATTGTGTGATATAGCGAAGGTGAAACAACTTCGCATTTCTGTTGATGGAACATTTTATCTATGAGATAGATTGGAAATTAATTGGGGTAAAAATGATTATGCTGAAGCATACAAGTCTTCCCAAAATGTGTGTGAAAGCAATGGAAATAAAGAACCTATTTTGGATATTACAGCATTTAAAAGTCTGTATACAATCTATGCGATTGACCTGAGTGCTCAAAAGGAAACTATAAAGTCTAATCGAGTGGATACTTCCCTATTCATTGAAAGAGGAGAGAATGAAGAAGTTGATACATATTGATTGCTTTTGGAAGAAACAGAATTATAGATTAATACAGATAATGGTGTTGTGATTAGTCACATCATTTTTTTGATAAATAAATAAGTAGTAAAGTGCCAACTCGGGTAAACGTTAATCAAATCAATCTTCATAAACTATCATCTTGTATTCAAAATCAAAAGCCTTGTATGATTAACGTTAATACAATTCAGAGACAAGGAGCAGTAAGAATTGATGTTTTGCTCACAAGAGAACAGCTGAAAATCTTGAACGATACTGGCTCTCTTAAAATTAAAATTTCAAAACCAAAGTTGAAGAAATATTCAATAAGAGAGACGGGTGGAGGATTTCTCCCATTTCTAATTCCTATATTTGATGGTTTAAGTGCAGCTGGAGCATTGACAGGTGGTATTTCAGCAGCGGTGAAAACTGCCAACGAAAGGAAGGCTCAACTCCAGGCTCAAAAAGAATTGGAAAAACGTAACAAAGAGTTGGAGAAACAAATTAATGGAAGTGGTGTAATTGTAGATTTTGCTGAAAAACTTGAAAGTCTGCCTGATAAAGCGAGGTTGTAAGTTGGAGATATGCTTTCTTCTATCGCACAAGCAGGTGTAAAATTAACTAAAAGGGGGTTATGGATTATATCTTTCTAATCAATAAATGAGCACTGATGAGTGGTTTAAAGAATTTGGAAAGAATACAACATCGAATTTAGAACTTATCAAATATTGTAAGAAATTAAAAATTCATAATGTGGTTATTTGTATGAAAGATGAATTAACAAACGTGTCTAAACATACAAAGAATATTATTATGAACTTAGAAGATAATAATGGGAACCGTTCTCATTGGGTTTGCATTTTTAATAGTCAAGACAAATATTATTTTGATAGTTTTGGTCTGCCCCCACCTGTTGAAGTAATAAAATTATTACAGAATGGTGTTTATCAAGCATTTAAAGTCCAATAATTAAATTCCAAGTGTTGTGGTAAATTATGTCTATATGTGTTATTTCAACTCAACAAAAATAAATTTTTTAATGACTATTTTTAATATAATATAAATGACATGTGGGTAAAGATGGTTCTGTCTTTGGTGTATCCCAAGAACTGGATGTTGATTTATCAAATTATTACACAAAGGCACAGGCTGAATGACAGAAATATAGTACAGCAAAAAAATTAATATGAAAAATGCTTATAAATTAATAAATTATCCAAGCCCGACTGACGCGAATGACTTGATGAGATTAAGTGATTTATCACAATATATATATATATATATATATATATATATATATATATATATGCCTAAATAAAACGGCTGTGTATTCCAAAGATACAGAAGTGTTGATTTTATCTCCAGGTCATACAGAATTCACAGTTCCAATTAAAATAAAATAAAAAAAGAAGGGCATATCATTTGTATGAGAATAGAACAATGGGGATATGATATGAATGATTTAGGGTATAATTGGTCATTTAAAATTAACCTCGAAGACCTGGAACAATTGGTGCATATTATCCACTTGGTGCCAATAATGAGTTTTGTGGAAGCACGATAAGCAAACAACAAATAAAAGAATTTAATAAGGGTAAAATCAATGATGGTTTTCCCATATTTTATATCATGAAAACACAAAGAACAGGATTATATAATTATAATAAGTAAGGAAATACAAAATGATTTAACTATGGGAAGATGGGGAGGTGTTTCGTGCCATAATATTATTCTAACATATATTTCTAATACATAAATGACAGCAAGAAGGCTTCAAGAAAATTATCATTTCTGTGTCCAAGCCTACCTTCAAGAAAAGGGTATTCGGTATTTTAATAAATATGTTCTACAACATAAGAATGAGGTAGTTTCAATAAAAGATTGGCTTTATACTGATGTTAATAAACCAACAACTTTGGATTCAATTGAAATGTTAAATAATGAAAAATTTTAAAAGTTAAGAAAACGCAAGGCTCTTTTAGAAATTCAGAAGAAATTTTATTAGTTCCCTGTTGTAAAAAAAAATATTTTGGATACAGGAATAACAAGAAATCCTGATGAATATATGTATGATATTCTTTGGGGTGAAAGTGATTCAACGATTGTAAGGGATGAGGAAGGAGTTGAAGAAACTGAGACAAAGGAGGAGAAGGAGAAGAGAGAGAAGGAGGAAAGGAGAAGAGAGAGAGAAAGAGGAGAGGGAGAAGAGAGAGAAGAGAGAGGAGGAGAGGGAGTGGGAGGAAAGAGAGAGAATAAATAAATGTAAAAATATGGAAACCAGTGAGATTAGAAAAAGATTGGGGGTATTACAGAAAATAAATAAATCTCAATGCAGCGAGGAGGAAAATAAAGAATTGACAAGTTTATTAGAAATATTTGCATCAAGACTATCAACATCATTTTCCTTGGTATGATTTACTTTAATTGAAGTTTTACATTTTTTTCTTCAATAAATGGAGGAGAGAGTAAAGACATTTCTGAGGATTCTTTATGCTTTAAAAATTAAGATTCAAATTTGCATGTTGGAACCTGAAAAGGTATTTGCACTCTGTAGGAATTTTTCTCATAAATAAATGAGTTATTGTCTAAAATGTAAAAAGAAAACCAAGAGTAAAAATATCTCGTATGTTAAAAGTAAAAATAATAGGGTTATACAAAAAGGTACATGTTCGGTGTGTGGCTCAAAAAAGAGTCAATTCCCAACACACAAATGTGGGGGAGATATACAAAAGTTTTTTATCAGGAAGTAAATTTACAACTACTGGAATACCAGGGGAATTACATCTACCAAGGTATTCTTTCTGTGGTCCAGGAACAAACTTGAATAAAAGATTAGATGATGCTGACAATCCTAAACCGTGGAGCAAACCTATCAATGGGGTTGATGAAGTGTGCATGAAGCACGATATAGATTATTTGAAATACCCCAACGTTGGAAGAAAAAGATGAAGCTGATAGGGATGGAGAAATGTTGTATAATTTGTCTCTGATACAAAATGCAACCTTGAGAGAAAAAGTTGATAGGTTCAGCATGAAGGAGATGATCAGTGCTAAATTGAAACTTGGGCTTGGAAATTCAAAACCTTATTGGCTCTAATGATGTCATTAAGATTGAAGAGCAATTAGCTGATGAATTACATCAACCAATAATCACAACGTTTCATAGAAGGAAGGTTTATTCCAAGGAAGTTGATTATATCTGGTCCGCTGATTTGATTGAACTCAATAATGATAAGGGGTTCAAGTATGCTTTAACCGTTATTGATTTGAGGAGTCGATATGCGTGGGTCATCCCTTTGAAAAACAAAACCGGGAATACACTCATGTTAGCCTTCCAACAGATATTTAATAAAGCGAAAACCTAAAAAATTATGGACTGACGAGGGTACAGAGTTCTACAACAAAACATTGATGAATTTTCTTTAAAATAACAACATTTTTGATACAGCACCTTTAATGAAGGAAAAGCGGTTGTTATTGAGTGATTCAATCACACTTTAAAAGAGAGACTATATAAAAAAAATTCACCCAACTCAGTTCTCAACAATGGTTATCTTTAACTCAGGATATTGTAGATAAGTATAATGATGCGATTCACACCTCAACGAATACCAAACCATCAGAAACCATTACAAATTTAGAATATGAAAAAGAGATTAATGTCAGAAAGCCTAAGTTCAAAGTTGGTGATATAATAAGAATATATAGGTGGAAATCTCATTTTGAAAAAGGTTATACAAAACGATGGACAAATGAACTTTTTAAAATTGTTGATGTAATAGAATAGGATACAGTTCCTTGGATGTATAAGGTATATGATTTAAAGGGGGAAGAGATTTTAGGTTCATTTTATTCACAGGAATTGCAAAAGACAAAGATAATTTAAATTTGACTCTGCCCCTTTTTAAACTCCGCCCATTTTGACTCCGCCCACACAAGCCCCACCCAAAAAAGTCCCATTCACAAAAGCCACATCCACACAAGCCCCACCCACACAAGCTCCACCCACCCACACAAGCCCACCCATCCACACAAGCCCCACCCCTCCCCTCCTGTGCACCCCTACCTTTGACCCCCCACCCCCCTCATCCCACCCCCCACCCTTCCCCACACACACGGGGAGGGGAGGGGGTGGGATGAGGGGGGTGGTGGGTCGTTGGGGGGAGTGCACATACCCCCACCCCCACCCCCTCCTTTGCACTTCCTTTATAATTAAGAATTATATAATTGAAAGCAAAGCAATATATAATTAATCAAGATTGAAAATATTAAACATTTTTCTTTGGGTAAATATTCAGTTGCGAGAATAAATGATCTTTCCCAGCAGTCTGCTTCAGATATCTTGTGATTTTGAAACTCAATCAACATATTCTGTTCAAAACAAAGAGTGAAGAACAATTAGGGTATATAAAGATGATTATATTATGATATTAATAAAATAATGAATTAAACATTTACCTCCAGAAGATCGAGTTTTGTGTCCATTTCATGCAGATGAGCATTTAAACTGGAACAAGTTTGAAATAAATCATCACCCCGTGGAATTTCAACATCTTCCCATTCAAGGTTGCGAAATTCATCACCACCCATGTATGATTCAGTTTTAATGCTGAAAATAAAAAGCAAGTAGTTAAAAAATTACCACCAAGTTGTCGTATTGCTTTTAAATTAATTACCACCATGCCAAATAAAAGGTTGGGTATAAAGAGAACAGAAAGAGACAGATGGAGACAGAGACAGAAAGAGAAATAGATAGAGAGACAGAGCCAGACAAACAGAGACAGATAGAGAGACAGAAAGACAGAGACAAAGTGATAATTTCTCACCTTGGACTTGGGATCAAAGGACGTGAGAGAATTCCTTTCTATTCAACAATAATATCATTCAGTTCATTTCAAAACGAATAAATGTCTTCAAGGAAGTCGTTCATTTTTATCCACTCGTCGTGTAATTCAGATAACTCATTTTCAACAGCAGTTTTCAACGAATTTCTTATTGGGGACAACTTGTTCGAAAAAAAAAAAATACAATAATCATTAGTCGTTGTATCATGATTTAATTAATAATCAATTGCTTCACCATCATTCTAAGAGGAAGCCAGACTTTACAATACACACACACAAACACACAAACACACAAACTTACCAATATTGTACTGGGTTCTCTTCTTTGTCAGATGAAAGATAGTTCATGTCTCAGTCATTTACCATTGGGACAAGATGAGAAAAATGAAAAAAACGTCAAACAGAAGAGATCTTCAACCGAGAGAAATGCCTGGCTTATAAACACGGTCTTCACACAACTTGATAACGTAATGAAAATGCTTTAAATGATTTTGATAAAACCTACGTTTAAAAGCTGTTTTTAACTAAACTTTTGTTCTGTTCGCGTTCTGATTATTTAAAATATAACCACGAGAGACAAGGGCACAGAATACTTCCTCATTTTCACGGCACGACTGTGCTCCAAAAACACTTCCTCATTTTACAAAACCGAATTTTACAAAACTAACCCTAACAGCCCTTTCTTTCGTGCTTGAAGAGATAAAGTGAATATTATAAGAAAATGAAGTTATTCCCGAAAGTGGAACATGGACAAATATTCATTGGTTCGCTCTGTGAGTGGAACGAAAATATGAAAGTAAAGAAGTGCTTTAATCAGTAAGTCTCAATTTAACATTTGCTCATTGGGGCAGAGATCAGTCTCCTATTTTGGACTTTTGGGGCTTGAGTCAGTCTCAATTTTACATTTGCTTGTATGGGAGGGGGAGGAAATCAGTCTCCTATTTTGGGCATTTGGGCCTTGAGTCAGAGAGTTTTTCCCTTTCCCGCCATTAATTTGAATTAATCTGCCTCAGAAGCCCCATTTATCCTCTACTCATAACCAAAGACAATGACATGTCACATGATGTTGCACAAGTATGATTGCTCCCAAGGCAACAGGTGTTTTCTACATTTTATGGCGATATGATTCGAGACGTGTCCATCAGTTTTGTCATTTATAGACAGTGTACAGTGGTAGGAAGTTCTAAAGAAGAGCATTTACAGATGATGTACAGTGATAGGAAGCCTTAAACAAGCACACATAGGCATGCTTTCTTCATTACATCATCTATTGAAAGTGTGCATAAATTACTATTATACTGTACTGTACTGTGTTTATAATTGGGTGAGGAATTGCACAAAACCAGATGTGGAATCGGAGGTGTGTGCTCTACCGAGTGCCATTCTAGTTTTTGACATTGGTTTATAAGTTCCAGTTCCACCCCTTAATGTTTGTCTTTAACTTACAATTATAAACACAACCTCAAGCATTACCTAGCATTCCATAAAGTAAACAATGGTTTATTTTACAACTTTTGACCTTTTTACATGAACAAACAAGAAAAAGAGCAATCAGAGATGTGAAGTTTTGCAAATTTATGTGTTGTCTTTTTCATGTTTTAATTGAAATAAAATCGTAAAACATTATTAGAGTTTTAAAAGTAGCTTGATCATAACATTGCTGGATGTTCACTTTATGTATTAACTTAATAATTCATTCATTCAGCATTATGAGATCACACAGCGTATGGAGCTCGATAACAAATTTTGTGGGATCACCGGAGTGTCGTAAATGATAGTATTTAAACGAGAGTTGAATGCAATTTCTAATTATTACAGTATGATCTACGTTTCATGAGGTTTGTAATCGAGTGCATTTGTGAATACATTTCTGTGGTTTAATTCAGTTATAATTTCGATAAGCTGGTCGTCCTCACCGTCTAATAGCACATCAAACAGAACGACACACCTGCAATTGCACCTAACCTCTTGGAATGTACAAAATAATGTGTATAAAATAATCTGACAGCAGCCCACATGTACATAATAATGGGACGTTGTCAATACTTTATTAAATAGTCTTGAGTTGAGTCAGATGGGCCAAATCTGTTACTTCCTGATAAGTTATGTTTCAACCTTAATAGTTGGGATCAAATCAACGGTAGTTTTGTCTTCCTTCCTGAGACGTGATACTGCTGTTGCATTACTAGGTTGGTTTTTCTGTGAACTTTGCAAGAACCATTTTGAAGTGTGGGAAAAAAAAAACAACACACGGACTCCATAACTCAGGACGACGAAATGTCGTGAGGCTTTTGCAGCACATGGCAAAAAGGCTCAACGACATCCATTATTCACTGACATCTATCATTGATGTCCCTACAGCTGAATACTTGATGTCTTTTCAATAAAAAATGCCTCTTCACTGAGTTACATGCTGCTCAATCTTATTTTTCTCTGGGAGGGTCTGGGGGAGTTGGTGAGGGGTATTTTGGGCAGCACTGAATTTTCATAGGTAGAGCTTTCATGTCCATCCCAAATTGTGCTTCAGGTGTTAAATCAACTACAACATGTGGACTTGTGTCATTTGTATATCCCAGAGAAGAAAGGGAAGGCAGAGTGTGCCATCATTGAACATCATTAGAAGGCCCACCAGGTGTTCACTCATAAAAGCATAATAATTCCCCTGAAATTCCCCTGACAAACTTCGGTTTTGTTCGTGTTATGAAGTGTTCCTGTGCTGAATTAGTTAAAACACTGCATTCTCCTGTCGCAATTCCACCTTGTGAATAAAAACCCCACCTTCAACCATGCCAGCGACATGTGCATGTGCTGGAACACCTTAAGCAATGCCTTCTACATAAATCCCACCTTTCCAAAGGAAAGCCTACCTTCAACCAGGCCAGCAAAGTGTAGCTGCATCCCCACAGAATGCATCGTTCACATCGTGTTTAGACCCGTTCTCATTGATCACCTGTGCACCAAATTCCGTCTCCTTCCCAGAAAACACACCTTCAATGTGGATGTAGAGACTTGTTAAACCGACACCATTTCAACGACGTCACCTCCAATTCCCAATTCGAGCAGCATTTGCCATGACAATAAATAAGACCAAAGGACAAACACGACAAAAAGTTGGCCTTCACATGGAAAAACCTGTGTTTTATCAGGAACACCTGCATGTCTCTTTATCAGGTGAAACAGGATTCCAAGGCATCAGTTACTATGGCGATCCACAATATCGCACATTTGCCCAAAGTATCATTATCCCAGCAGCACTCCAGCAGAACAGCAACAATTAAAAAACATCTCAGCTTTGAATTCTACACACCAATCCAACACCGACATCAACAATTTCATCTACTAAAGGCCACGTCCACATCAACATTGGTAAACCTAAACTTACACCCTCACCAGGAGGCACCATGTGGTTATATATATATATATATATATATATATATATATATATATATATATATATATATATATATATATATATATATATATATATATTAAACCAAAAACCTGGGATGTATCAACAAATTATCACATTCACTAATTGCTATTTCACTGGGTGCCTTTGCTAAGAGGAAATTAATTCCATAGCAAATCATACATAGGTATGCCAGCAGAAAACTGTACAAGAAACATCAATACAGTGCTTAACAAAATCATTCATAATTTATGACAACCGTTGGTCTTATGTATTAATCATATGAATCGTATTTGCAATCAGTGCATTTTTCTTTATTAACCCCAAACGAGTGTCAACCAGGCTGGGGGCTTTTACTTTGGGTGCTGTCAACCTGCCCATTCTACCCGTCCACCTGGAAATGAATGGATGCATCTTTCATATTCGGCACTTGTATGCAATACCATCTGGGCCTGATGCACCTCAAATGATTTTGGGATAGGCGAAAGAGGTCATGGGACGCAAGATTGTATTTACTGTTTGCAATTAAAACTAAAATGTTATGGCAGAGAATAGTACAGGATTGTATACAGCTTTTGGGAACCATTATTACATCTGCCACCGAAGGTGAAGGAGGTTATTTCACCCCTCTCTAATTGTTTGTTACTTGCAAATATATATTTTTTTTTTTTTTTTTTTTTTACACTTCCATGACCTAATCTGTTGAAGTCTCTCATACATTATTTTTAACAACAAAAACGATCTTATAATGCTTCATCTTCCTCTCTCACACATGTGGTACTCTTTACTGTTTCACAATGCACTACTCTTCTGCTATTTTAACAGACTGCTCTCATTTCGACCTCTCCTTCATTCCTTGCCTAAAAAATCCAACTATTACAGCGCTTCTTCTCTCCATGCTCTGAATTCGCCTTCATTGCATCCATCAAGAATTGTGTTAAATCGCATCTCTGACCTAAAACTTTTAAAAACCAGTTTGCCATGGATGCTCGCTTTCCATCAACCATTCTTTTTTTCCAACTTCAATGCCAACTCACCCCCCTCACCCCTCACTCTCACTCTCAAAGCAACCATCCCACTCTTCTCCCTCCAAGCCTCCCTCTCACCTCTCCCAAAAAATCCCCCCTCACCTTTCTCCCACCTTTCATCCCCCTCACTCTTCCTTCTCAAAGTTGCCCCCCCTCTCATCCACCAAACTGCCTCCCTCCACTCCCCTCTCACCTCCATCTCTTCACTCCCCCTCCTCAAATCCTCAACCGCCTTCTTCCTTGTCTCTTGTCCCCCCGTCTCCCCCAGCACCACAGAGCCTTTTCTCCTCCTCATTCGGCCCCCTCCCCTCGCTATTCTGCAATACCCCACACTCCTTCAGCAACCCTCCTTACCTGCCCCCCTCGTCCCTTGTCCTACCCTCCCCCTCCCCCTCCACCTCCTGCACCCAAAGCCTCCTCCCCTTCCTCTTAAAAGTGTGGACCTCAAATATCCGGGGCCTTCGCTCAAACCTTTCAGATCTTTCCATACAGGTTGCCACTGACAAACCAGACATTATCTGCCTAACAGAAACTTTCCTCTCCCAAGACGTGTCTGACTCCCAAGTATCTCTCCCTGGTTACTCCCTCTTACGGTATGACAGACCTGAGCCTCGTCCTGGTGGAGGTGTTGCTCTCTTCATCAAAGACTCTATTCCTCACTCTCCATGCACTGCTCTCACTCTCCCACACCCCCAGGAATACCTTTGGCTTCGGCTTCCCCTCCACTCCCACCTCATGTTTATATGTGTACTGTACCGTCCACCGAACAGTGATGACTCCATCTACACCTCACTATCCGAAAACATGGACCATCTTCTATCTTCTCATCCAAACTCTCTCTTCCTCTTGTGTGGTGACTTCAATTGTCATCACGCCAGTTGGCTAGGTGTGGGTACCTCTCTCACCTGCCATGGCACCTCAGCAAAAGCTTTCTGCGACTCATTGGGACTGACTCAATCGGTCAACTTCCCGACCCGGATCTCAACCAATGGTACTCCATCTCTTCTGGATCTGATTTTGACAAATTTCCCTGACAATATCTGCTGCTCTTCCTTCGCTCCAATTGGTTCTTCTGACCACGTCCTTGTCAAAGTGGACATCTCTCTGGCTGTCACTGATGATTTGCAAACAAGTGCTAAAACCAGTCCAGCAAATGAGGTGGCTGGGTATGCAGCATTGGGATTCTCATGTGTGTACTATTTGTGAATGTCTTTACAGCTGTGAAGGAACTCTGGGAAGGGTTTGAAAAAGCAAAGGGCTTACCTTGGGTAGACTTTCATGGTTGCTTTATGCAGCTTCTTCGGCTGGAAGAGCATGGGGTGAGTCTATATATATATTTATATGTATGGATATATATATATATATATATATATATATATATATATATATATATAGTTATATGTATGGATATATATATATATATATATATATATATATATATATATATATATATATATATATATATATATATATATATATACATATACACACAGTGCATAGTAGCAAAGAAGAATTGCTGTCCAGGCATGATGAGGAATTGGGGCAGTTAAGGGGGATTAAGCTTTTTACATCATTTTAAAGAAGTATTTAGTTCTGACGAAGAAAAACAAAGAAAGAATAAACCAAAAATACATTTGCCTCTTATTTCACACTGAATTTAATCACACAACTTCTAACTTTCATCCCACTGATGCCAATAAGAGACAATGTACCAACTCATTGTTTACATCTTTATTAATTGGTTAAGTGTAATTTAAGTAAAATCTGCTGTGTTGATCCAGTGTTCTTCAGAAGTGTGCATCCAAATTCCCCAGTGAAGACATGCTCACCTAAAATGCACAAGCCAGGAAGTGGGTATGAAATAGTGTTAGTCAATTATTTTATGCCTCATATTGCTTTAAATGTTTTAGGACATACTTTATTGCTGCCAACAAAGCTATGCCTTTGTGAAAATTGCTAAAACCTGCTTGCATTTATTGTTGCTGATGCATTCGTAAACATCCCAATGTGTTCCTTTCCAGCTGCTTCTCTCCCTCTGATAAGCATGTGAGGTTGTATTCCACAGCAGCAAGAAGCTGAATTCACAAACTATCTTGAAGCAACAGCTGTGACAAGTATTTGCAAGCATGAAACTGTGGAGCGATCCATGCCGCATTTGCCCGATTACATTGGCAACCGTACAAGGCATAGCACAGGCTGTGAGAAGGGTTGTTAATGCGATGCATAAATATGTCTTTACTGAAGCCACAGTAATGCATTAATTTATTTATTCGTATTCAGCTGCTTGGCTGCATCATTTTCTGGGGGCACAGCTATGCCACTGATGCAATGCCCCTATTGCCAGCACATTGGCACTCATTTCACCAACCTCGCAAGAATGACAGGCCGTCAACTATTCCTGGTGGTGATTCAACGGCCTGACAGGGGCTTGAACTCAAGACCCTAAGATGTTAAGCCAGTCACCTTAACCGTTAAGCCAACATCAGGCCAACAGCTTTATGTGCCTTTGTGCGAAGAATTATATTGAAAATCCCACACAGCCTCACACTGTGAATGGTCATATGTATCTTATGTCATTGTTTATCCTTTTTTTGTTGCTGTTTAGGTATTGAACAAAACTCAGATAAGGGACAGTGGTTTGGAGCGAATGCCAAAAAAAGGAATTAATCTGTGGCTGTTGTTGTCAGGGGAAAATAAAATAAAATCGATATTTCATTTCACCCTGAACTCTTTCACGACTCCACTCATTCTTTCAGTTCAACGACTGTGGTTCCCTCTATTACCAGCTACCTCTTCCACACACATTTTCGGTCAAAGCTGAAAATCTAAATTACGGAAAAATGAACGAGTTTTTCCTGGTTTTTTTGCACCATCATGGAAACGATGAAACAGATATATATATATATATATATATATATAATTTTGTATATATTGTTGATAGTTTGTAATCAAAGATGGTGTACAGATGAAGAATGAAAGATTGCAGTGCAGTGATGACACATTCTGGTAGTTACATCTTGAAATGACTATTTTTCTGCATTGCATTGCAGTACATGTACATGTGTTAAAATATAAAATAAATAATATTCAGATGACATCAACCTAATAGCATCATTAAGTAAATAATTTGAATCCAGTCTTTCCAAACAAGACCATTGGACTAAATATTTGCACTGAGATTTTTTTTTTACATTGGATTATATTTAGAGGTTGGCAGGATAGCTTTGCATATCTCATGCTTGTATCTGATGTATTGACAAACAAACAACATGAAACTCAGGTCTGATATGCGGATTATGTAAGCAATGTGCGACAGGCATATTTAATACATCATGGTTTGCACTACGTTGGATTAGCTGGTTTTCGTTTCTGTAATATGGATTTTAATCCATTTAGTGTCACCGTAGGGTATCTGCTCCATGTCGGTCGTCTTTCTAAGCTTGACAGTCACATCTGGAGGACCAAGGAACATCTTTGAGATGTCATATTGAATCATTGATGGTTGTATCAGACATGGTTGTAACATTGTTTGTGATTGGTCAATGACACTCTTTCACTCAACCAATAAGTTATAAACAACGGAGTTTACATGGGTTTAGATCCCCATTGGATTTCTGCAAAAGTGGAGCTTCTGGCCTGATGCCCTGATCAAATTCAAAATTCCCTTATGGGTCAAGCATAAAAGCAATACCTTGCCCCATTACTCTTCATGGTCTATAATTATCATAGCGGCCTCATGAGGCTTATTAAATGGCTCGGCTTCAATGAGAGGGCAGATCAAATCAGACTGGATCCGAATTAGAGGTCTCTAATGACTTCATATAAATGAGAGGGCATGCAAAGGGCATCTCTAATCAGTCCAATTACAAGAGAGACTGAAGACTTCTGTGGATATAATGTGCAGATATAGATTTAAGAGGAAGGAAACAATATAAAGGAAAATTAAGAATGAATTTGGAACTCGTAAGGTGTAATAAATTACATCCCAAAAACACAATGACCACAACTTGTGTCAAAGGTTGAAAAAAAAAATTGTTTGCTTTTAGTTTTAACAAATATAATATACCAGCAGGGATCCGTGTGAATCCTACTTAATGTAAAATGTGACTTAAAGTCCTCAACTCCACCCCCCCCCCGAGCCCCCTCACAAACCCCAATTCCTCAACCTCTGTCTCCAAACCCCAAGTCCTCAACCTAAGGCATCAATACCCTCTCAAACAAAGGCATCAATCCCCTCCCCACTTCAGGCCTTCAATTCACCCCCCCCCCACCACGACAAAGTCTCAATCAACCTCCACTCCCAACTGTTCCATCTTTGCTCTCCCCCATCCCAGCCACAAGTCCTCACCCGCTCCCAACATTAAAGCATCAACCCCTCCCCATTTCAAGCCTTCAAACCCCCTTCCCGCCCATCACAGTCACCTGTCCAACTCACAATCTCATGAGATATGTGGAAAAGATATGTGACCATGAGAAAGTCATGGCCCATCATGGTTGCCTGTCCAACTCACAATTATGTGAAATTTGTGGAAAATATGTCACCATCAGCAGGTCATATGGCCATCCACTCATGCTGCCTTCACTTCCCTTTACACTGCATTTCCTTCTGCTCCCCTCATGCTGTCTTCCCCTCCCCTCACACCACCTTTACTTCCCCTCACACTGCCTTCGCTTCCCCCCACGCTACATTCCCTTCCCTTCATGCCGCTTTCCATTCCCATCATGCTGCCTTCCTTTACACTTACCTCCTCCTAAATCTCCTCCCCTCTCCACCCCATCGACATCTCCAGGTGGTCTCCACGTGCTGTTTTTACATACCCAATTTCGTTCAATCCTGTACTACCCCCATTTTTTCCACAAGTCCCACTCCAAAACACATGTCCAGAACACCCTACCCTCACACTTACTACTCCCAAACCCCCTCTCCACTTCCACCAACTCACTCTCCCATCCTCCTCTCCCCCACCCCCACTCTCAGAGTGTATAGCGACGTTTGGTGAGGCATCGCTCTCCCAACAACCCCCCACCTTCCTCACTCTACACCCCTCCTAGATCCCCCTTTCCTCACCCCCTCCTCGCTTCTGCACCCCTACTCACTCCCACCTACTGACTGCCCCACCCCTCCTCGCTCCCCTCTCTCCCCCTCCTCTTCTCCACCCCCTTAATATTTGTATATTTATTTGTGTGTATATATATATATATATATATATATATATATATATATATATATATATATATATATATATATATATATATATATATATATATATAGATATATATATATTGTTGTGGTTACCAAATTCGCAAACCACCATTCAGGTCCCTTAGGTGAGGTATCTCGGTAAGTACATGTGTAGTTAGGCCCAAACCCGTTGTCTAGTGGGAATACATGTCATTTATGCGTGCTGCGACTCTTCAGGATAGCCGTTTTTCTTTTGCTGTCTTTATTTTGGACCAACCGCCATGATTACCACCACAACCACAACATCAACCACCAACCACAACGCCGCTTCACCACAACCGCCACGACCTTCCCGTCACACCTCGCAACCGTCGCATCGCCATCGTTCTTGCCCCGCTGTGGGTACCGGTGTTGGACTCGTGCAGGGCGCGCACCGAACAGCGTGTACAAAATCACGGATTTTGTGCTTCAAAAACGGATCAAAAACGACACACGCCCACTTTTTGCCGTCCAATCGGTGAGCGAGGGGCGAATTGGCCCCGCCCCCAGGGCGATCGATATATGCAAATTTATGGATCAAAAAGCCTTCACGCCCACTTTTTCTCGGGCCAATGGGGAGCGAGGTGAAAGGTCGAAGGGAGGGGGTCAAAGATGAGAGGGCGAAGCTACGGGGCGGATAAAAGGACCGTGTTCGTCAGTCCAGAAAGAGTCCAGAGGCGGAGAGTAGGAGAGTAGGAGAGTCGGAAACAGAGAGTCAAGACTTCGCGGGCGGTGGAGTTGGCAAGAAGGAGCTGGTCGTCGTGTGCGTTGGAGTCGGAACGGAGGGGACGGAGCTGTGGAAAGGCAGCGACACCAGACGAGGGGGTGCTCGCGTCGGGAGCTGCACCCCAGGGAGGCCGACAGCGCGACCTGGCCGAGGTGAAGACGCTCGTCGCGGGATAATAAAAATCCTCTATACCCCGAGCATCAGCAACCCCCTCCTGTTTCCCCCCGCGCTGAGATAGTGCGACCAAGGGGGCCCCTTTCCCACCCCCTACCAGACACTGTCCGCGAGGCCCGCGGAGTTGAGGCGCCATCGCCGCTCCGCGTCTCATCACCAGACGGGTAGGCGCGACCCGGTCTCGGCCTCAGGCCCGCCTCATCCTTGAGGGTATTCTTTCCTTGGTTTTGGGTATGTGTTGTCGGCGCCGTCTGTGAAGTAAAATTGTATAAGTGTTGCCGTGTGCTCGGTAGTCGGTATTAGCTCTGCATTGTGTCTTCTCTTTTATATTTGCTTTTTGTGTAAATTGCATTGTGTCTTTTCTGTGTGCTTTTGGTGGAATTGAATATGTGTGCTTCCCGTGTATCGCGAATAAATGTGCTTTATTATTGAACTGTTCTCCCGCTTCGCTTCGTCTTTTCCTCTATTGAATCCCCATCTTGCTTCACGTAAAGGGTTGGTAGTGGGCTGAATACGCCCGATAATTAATCGAACCGTCGAGATCGACGATAACACCGCTCGGTTATTCTGATAGTACGGAACGGGTCGCTTAAGTGGCCCGTGTCCGAAGTCGACCTGCGGCGAGGTGCGATCGCCCGGTCTACCCTCCGCGTGGGTACTTAGGTAGGTCGAATTTGGCGAGCAACCCTATCCCACGCGGGGGCTGATTGGCTCGATCGCGGTGAGACCGAAAGGTCCACCCGTGACTGGTTCCCGGCGTTAGTCCGAGAGGGTCACGACTGGATTGTCCGTCCGGTGGGCGACGTGCCGCGATTCGAGTTACGTGGCCGTCAGCACGCCGGCGGGCGCTGAATCCGCAACAATATATATATATATATATATATATATATATATATATATATATATATATATATATATATATATTATATATTATATTATATTATATATTATATATATATATATATATATATATATATATATATATATATATATATATATATATATATATATATATATATATATATATATATATGTGCTGGCAGGGTGTGCTTACACATTGTGTAAGCATATGAATCATGTTTCCCCATTGTCTAGAGTCATTCACCTGCATTTGATTATTCATTTATTTATTTATTTTCATATATAGATGCTTTCCGATGGTTCTCTGATTTTTCCATGTGTATCGGGTTTGATGTACGTCGGCACACAAAATTACTGTGCTTCCTCATTGTTTCGGGTCACTCACCTGGATTTTTTTTCATTTTTTTTTCATTTATTTATATTTTCATTTATGGATGTTGTCCGATGATTCTGTGAATTTTTTTTAAGGTGTTCTAGCTTCGATGTCCATCGGCATGCAAAATTTCTGCTTTCAACATCACCCAGAAGGTACCGATCTTTAATATCACCATCAGTCAGTCAATGGTTAGAAAGAGCAACATATATTATGTACTAGCAAATACCACCCATCACTTCGCTGATGGTAATACGAAAGGGGAGGGGGGAAGAGGGGGGAACATGGAGAGAGGGGTGGGGGAGAGAGAAGAGGTGGAGGGGAAAGGAGAGAGAGAGGAAGGAGTGGGAGCGAGGAGGGGTGGGGGAGGGACGACAGTGTGAAGTGAGAGGACGGGAAGGCAGACGTGCGGTGGAGCATGAATTACGATTCATACCGTCTCATCAAAGTGATTCTGCATCGAATAACAGTTAAGATGGAAACAAAATAATGTTTGAAATCCATTTTCTACCGATCATACTATAAACACAGCCCGGAGACAAACTCCCAACCAGAGACAAACTCCTGTCCAGACGTAAATACCTCCCAGACACATCCGGAGACAAACACCACCCAGACACGTCCGGAGATAAACACCGCCTGGATGCGTCTGGAGACAAACAGCCCGGACGCGTCCGGAGACAAATTCCCGGCCAGACATAAACACCACCAGGACACGTCTGGAGAAAAACCCTGCCTGGACATGTCCTAAGCACCATACAGACATAAACACCACCAGGACACGTCTGGAGAAAAACCCTGCCTGGACATGTCCTAAGCACCATACAGACATAACCACCGTTCAGATATGTCCAGAGATATAGAGAGAGAAAGAGAGAAAGAGAGAAAGAGAGAGAGGAGGGGAGAGTGAGAGAGAGAGGAGATGCCGGAGGAGGGTACTGCATGATATTGGGAGGAGATAGAGCAGGGATGGGACAAATAGAGTGAGAGAGGGGTGGGGTAGGGGAGTTAGCAGAAAGAGTATGTTATGCTTTATGAACAACACAAATACAAAAACACACAAACACAAACATACATGTGCTTGGCCTATATTGGCAATTTTTCATGAATCGGCAGGTTGGAGTCAGTAATTACCAACTACAGTACGTATTGCAAAAAAACCCAGAAAACTTGAGTAGCTTTCACGGAAATACAACGTTTCATTTACAGAGACGTTTCAGGGATATGTGCACAAACAATATTCTTTATAAACAGCTGTGTGTGACGGGTGGAAAAATAGTTTGGCTCAGTATTTTAGAAAACACATCAATATGGCAAACAGCTTGGAAATTGGGTGTTATTTCACAACTGGCTCAGGGTGACGGAGCACGAACCACTCGCTCAGGGTGACGGAGCACGAACCACTCGCTCAGGGTGACGAAGCACGAACCACTCGCTCAGGGTGACGGAGCACGAACCACTCGCTCAGGGTGACGGAGCACGAACCACTCGCTCAGGGTGATGAGCACGAACCACTCGCTCAGGGTGATGAGCACGAACCACTCGCTCAGGGTGACGGAGCACGAACCACTCACTCAGGGTGTCGGAGCACGAACCACTCACTCAGGGTGACGGAGCACGAACCACTCACTCAGGGTGATGGAGCACGAACCACTCACTCAGGGTGACGGAGCACGAACCACTCGCTCAGAGTGACGGAGCACGAACCACTCGCTCAGAGTGACGGAGCACGAACCACTCGCTCTGAATGACATGGCGCGGCAAAAGCATCTGCAGAGCGTGAATGATTCGATCAGAACGACGTAACACAGTACCGCTGTCGACAATGGGCGCTCGGCAAGTTGCTTATGCACTCCAATTCAATTGTTGATGAGGAACATTTGGCCAGGCTGTCGCTGCATACCATAATGGATCCCTTTAACTTTAAAGCCAGTCTTCACCGTGCCCGCAGCAGTGAATGAAATAAAATTAATTAATGAAATAAAATGACTTCATCCACAAAAGAGTTGCAGATTCATGCAGAACAACCCTGGAGACATCGCAAAGTTCAATCGCCCATGAAATAAACATTGCAGAAAATGCGCCATTTTTTCTGCTTATCTGTGTCCGTACCATGTAGTACATCAGTTCGGGGTCTGTGCAAATGTTTTTAACTTTTTTTTTTAACGTCAGTTTTTTCCCCCAGATTTGTTTTGATTCCCTGTAGAGCACCTCGCGAAACCTCCGAAAATATAGACATTGATCTGGAAGACGCTATTATATGGATAGGCAGTCCCTCTGGGGGACAGCGCTTGAGATCTTGCAGTGAATGCATCAATATGAATACAGGAATACTTCCCTAAATTTTTTTGTTCACTCAATATAATTCTGTCTCGGAAACGCCTTCAGACCCAGAGAGCGAGGTAGCAGAGGATCGCTTGATGAAGGATATAATTAAATCAGGCCGTTAATTATCTTCAAAAGGGGGGGGGGGTTTAATTAACCCAAACACCCAATTTTCACTCTTCCACTTCCTTGGAGTTTTCTTCATATGCATGCAAAGTTTCAGGCTGCTAGGTTTTTTTATCGATTTGGAGTTGTGGAGGAGATTGACACACACACACACACACACACACACACACACACACACACACACACACACACACACACACACACACACACACACACACACACACACACACACACACACACACACACACACACACACACTGCCTTTTATTCGTGTCAATACTGTATACTGTAAACTTATCTTTTACGCAGGTTCTGATTGCGCGTTTTTGGAATCGTGCACTCATGTCATTTTTACCATTTTAGCTCACCTGGACTCTAGTCCGGTGAGCTCATGTGATCGAGCAGTGTCTGTCGGTGAGTGAGTGAGTCTGTCAACATTTCAGTCATTATCGCTTCAACCAATCACTCGATTTGGATGAAACTTGGCTACAAGCTTCATATCTGATGCCTTACGAGGGTGTATTGACGACATCAAAATCTGCGCTCATTAATGGGGTCTATGGAGGGGATGACCTCCCAAAATAGGTATTGGCTCTCTTCTCCGAAACTACACACGATTTTGAGGAAACTTGAGCACAACCTTCATCACCGATGATGTACCAAAGTGTGTTCACAGCATTAAGAAAATCAGGGTCTACGGGGGTGCTGCAGGGGGTTTCCATCCATCCATTAGGACCATACTCTGTGCAGAGCGTTGGTGCCGCCGAAGCAGTCTCCTTGACTATTGGGAACAATCCTGGACGGGTCGCCACTCCGACACAGTATACCAGCATGCTGGCACTCATTTTGCCGACCTCGGAAGGATGACAGGCAGAGTCAACCCCACCTGGTGTTAATTCAACAACTGAGCGGGATTTGAACTCAGGACCCTAGGATCCCAAGCCCACTACCTTAACCATTAAGCCAACACCAGGCATAGGGGGTTTGATCCCCCCAGAATAGGTATTTGCTCTCTCCTCTGAAACTACACACGATTTTGATGAAACCTGACGACAACCTTCATCACCCGTGATGTACCAAAGTTTGTTCACGTCATTACAAAAAAAAAAATCAGGGTCTACGGGGGTCTGCGGGGGGTTTGTGACTGTTGCCCCTGATCCAGGTGAGCTTCAGGACATGTGGTGGTCCTATTATTTAATTGACGTTGTTGAGCTATTGGAATTATGTGACTCGAGCACATGAGGAACGCTGCGATTAAATTTTAAATTTTCGTGCTGGCCAACATAAAAACATGTAGGCGATAACACCCAGACGATAGCTGGCTAGCTTTCCCTCTCCCTCACCTTCCTCTGCCCTCAGTTTCCGGCAACCATCCATCTTGGCATCGTACGTGTAGTGAAGCGTTTCCCATTTTGCCTGTTAATAAGCGTAACCTTTGCCATCATGGCTGGAAAGCGTCCATGGAGTCGCAAAGTTGGTAGTGTGAGCGAAACTACAGAGGAAGGCCATCGCTATTGAAGTAAAAATGGATGATTTAGGATGGTATGAAAGAGCTGATCATACAGCTGATATGAAGCGTGTGCTAGGCCTTCGTGAGTCCACATTGTGAACAATATGAAATAGGTAGTCCGGAAAAGATAAAATAAAGTGCTAAATGTGGAACCTTAGTGAGTGCAACAAAGACATCGTATCCTTGAAGTCACATTATGGAAAAAATGGAACACATGCTCAACATATGGATTGAACACCAAAACTAGGAGAACGTGTCCTTCAGCATGCTTGTGATACAAGCAAATGTCAGCAGCATTTTTAAAGACGTACTAAGTGATGAAGGTGAAGTGAAGCCATTTAACCATAGTTCTGAATGGTTTTAGAACTTTTGGAAGCGTGACAACTATCACAACCTAAAATGGCTGTAAAGGCTGCCACTGCCGACGCCGTTGCTGCCGAGAAGTTTCCTGCATTTCTCAAGACCATTATCGAGGAAGGTGGATATTCTCCAAAACAAACTTTTCAACGTTTATATGAGGCAGGCCTATTTGAGATCCAGATGCCACGTAGGATTTACATTTCTCGTGAGAAGACCACACCTGGATTCAAAGCAGCGAAACATCGATTCACACTGCTTTTGGGAGGCAACGCTGAAGGAAGAGGGTAAAAAACATCCAAAGGACGATGCCAGGGAGCCCTCAACATCTAGCGGTCAAAGAGCTAAACCGCATCTCGTACCCTATCCAATTCAATCTCCGTCATCATCATCAACACCACCATCTTCACTATCATTTTCGCCAATGTCATCTGACTCAGATGATCCCACTCCTCCGTAACTCCTCCTCTCCCTCCATTCCCCTCCACCACTTCCAGCAACAATGAGACATCAATCTGCAGCAGCAGTGCTAACATTCCCTTTCTCTTTCATTTTCCCATTTTTAGTTGTTAGAATATATTTAATGCAACAGCAGGCTGTATTTTTTTTTCTCTCACAATTTTCATTGTTTATATATTAAACATTATAATTTAAATAAAATAAACCACCATGACAGTAAAAATATGACAATAAAAATGAGGATTGAGCTCGTAATTATTTCGAACCTCTGCCAATTACATTATTTCTTGTGGGGAAATTGGTTTCAATTAACACGTTTTTAATTTACACGGCTATCTTCAAGAATGCAAAGATGGCGTAAATCAAGAGGTTTCTGTACATGTTGAATCAAAATCAGAATATTGCATAAGCACTTTCAAATGTTTTTCCTCTGCTCAAATGTGAGTTGATTATTATCTTCCATGTCGATTAATCAAGGGGTTCCCTTACAAAAAAAATAGGAATGTAAATGCTTATCTTAACTATATTATGCAGAATTTTTCATACAATTTAATCATGGCATCCACGAAACACAGCGTTTTAAAGTGTTTATACAATATTCAGATTCAGTGTGTGTGTGTGTGTGTGTGTGTGTGTGTGTGTGTGTGTGTGTGTGTGTGTGTGTGTGTGTGTGTGTGTGTGTGTGTGTGTGTGTGTGTGTGTGTGTGTGTGTGTGTGTGTGTGTGTGTGTGTGTGTGTGTGTGTACATATATACAGGGGGCTGCAAAAGTAGGTATACAGTAAGGATTATACCAGTATTATAATAGTGGTGCGAGAATTCATTTAATACTAGAATTCATTAAAATAATTATTACCATTTTATATTTTTATTTTCGTAATTTTTTCTATAATACATCTTTTATTGTATAATCAATAAATTACGTTTTGTGTGCACGTTTTGTTTTTCATTACTTTATACCTACTTTTGCAGCCCCCTGTATGTATATATATATATATATATATATATATATATATATATATATATATATATATATATATATATATATATATATATGTATATGTTGTTCTTCGTCTTTCGGCTGCTCCCGTTAGGGGTCGCCACAGCAGATCATCCGTTATGATCTGCATAATGATTTGGCACAGGTTTTATGCCAGATGCCCTTCCTGACGCAACCCTGGTCGCCTCTTACGACACAGGGATATGGATTGGGTTTCACCATGATTCCGTGCTGCCCTACACCCTCTCATAGCGTGGCCCAGCACAGAGCTCCCGTCCTCAAGCGATCCTCCAACCCAACTACGCCCGGTATATATATATATATATATATATATATATATATATATATATATATATATATATATATATATAGATAGATATATATATATATATATATATATATATATATATATATATATATATATATATATATATATATATATATATATATATATATATATATATATATATATATATATATATATATATATATATATATATATATATATATATATATATATATATATATATATATATATATATATATATATATATATATATATATATATATATATATATATATATATATATATATATATATATATATATATATATATATATATATATATATATATATATATATATATATATATATATATATATATATATATATATATATATATATATATATATATATATATATATATATATATATATATATATATATATATATATATATATATATAGTATATACACCGCAAAACGAAACATCAGGCTCAAGTGATACGTTTTGAGCATGGAGTAGTCTTCATCTGGGGCTCTGCAGGTAATCTGTGACAGGCATTAAATACTCTTAGAGATGGGGTGAGGGGAAGGGGGAATTGGGGCAAGGGGTGGAGGGAAACAAAGGGGTGGAGGGAAACAAAGGGGTGGGGAAGGGTGGTAGTACCCACCTCTGATCCCAAAAGTACGTCAAATACCCACAATAGATGGTGAAACCTGCGTCGTCTCCTTTTTCCACATTCACTCTACCTCTCTAAAGGCATTTAACATGTGGTGCAAGTTGGCCGCGTCGTACTAGATGAAGACCACTCCACTCTCCGAGGTGATAGTTATAGTTGGTGGTATTTTCATTCTCTTGTTTGAAAAGGCAGGTGGCGGGGTTATCAAAATATCTTGATGGTTGTCACATATTTCTACTTCACAACGTCGGTTACTGCAGGATGAGACACTAGTTCCTGAATCACCATTAAAATACAGTATTGTTTGCCATTCCATAGAACTGCATTATCCAACTTCTTCCAGAGAGATTGTTTTCAGAAGCTAATTTGGAGATATGGTCAATGGAGATAAATCATGACTGAAGGAGAGACCAAGGAGTTCCAATGAACACAGCTTTGCTAAAGTTTGTTCACCAAACAAAGATAAAGATTGTCAAAACAGCTCTCACCTATCTTCGCTATCAAGTTAAAATGTATGGTCGTGCAAGGTAAACTTGACGTTTCTGCCTTAATGATATTATCAGCAAAACGAAAAAAATTGTTAATCTACACATTTACAAAAATCAATCAAAAAATTCCTAATTACGAAGGACATCAAATATGCAAATGTTCTCAAACTACATAAAGTGAACTGGCAAGAATGAAAGAAGCGACACAATGAATAAGAGCAGTGAAAGAGAAAGTTAGAAAACAAGTGAAGACAGAAGAAAGAAGAGAAAAAAATTGTAGCAATGAAAGGCAAATGCAATAAACAGCCCCTGAATATCATTAGCATATGAAGTGAATAGTCATTTATGCAAAGCAGTCAAAATATTCTCAGATGCTCATAAACAGGAATAAATTTCTGCACGGGGCTGGTGTGGAAAAGTTATAACTCAACAAGGGACTGGAACGAGCCACCGAGCTATTGAGTCTGGATAAACGGCCCATTTCAACGGTCCACCAATAACCTCGCCTTCATCAAACATCCTTTCAACAGTCGCTCCTTCACCCCATCGGTCTTGCCTTCAGCCCCGCGGCCATTCGGTCGTCCCTCGGTCTGGCGGAATTGCTCTCCGTGTTTCCTCCATTCGTGCATTGTTTGGTTCGGCGCGTTCGACCCGTCTTTGGTCATCGGCCCATCAGGTGCTCTCGTATGTATGTCCACGTCGCGTCTCCCGTGCATGTTCATGACGCTTGGTGCTCATCGTGGCCAGCGAGGTGCGGCACTTCTCACGGGTGTGATGCAATGCAGGGATGCACAGGTGGGCGTTTTGCGAGAGCGCGGAGGGAGGGGGGGAGGTGTGGCTGGGGGCTTCCGGCATGGCTTTGGGCACGTAAAGGGTGGGGCTGGTGGCTTCGTTGAAAGTTCCCTCAGAATTGCGTGGCAATTTCCACAAGTGACATCATGGACCTGCCCCCAATGGTTGTAAACCAGTGTGTGTGTGTGTGTGTGTGTGTGTGTGTGTGTGTGTGTGTGGGTGTGTGTGTGTGTGTGTGTGTGTGTGTGTGTGTGTGTGTGTGTGTGTGTGTGTGTGTGTGTGTGTGTGTGTGTGTGTGTGATATAATTGTTTGGAACAGTTGTGCTTGAAAAAAATCTCATATAGAAGTAGAAAAACAGGAATAAGTTCCTGCGTGCGGCTAATGTGAAAAAATTCTGACTCAACCCAGGACTCGGATACAAGGACTTAATCGCTTACGTGGTGACAACCCACTGAGCAATTGAGTCTTTGGATATCATCACAATTTTCTCACACTAACACTGCAAGCTTTATAATGGCCAACATCTTACGTGCCTGATAGGCTGACCCCGTGTGTATGTGTCTCAATAGGTGCATTAGAAACAACCTCATATTTATATTTATATTTACTAGTGCGTGCCCGTACGTGCGTGGCCATACGTGTGTGGCCGTACGTGCAAAAAAAAAACAAAAAAAAACTTTCAAACCGCGTGCCAGAAACAACAACCACACAGGCTGTTCCTTCGCTCTCGCGTGCCCGTACATGCGTGGCCGTACGTGCGTTGCCGTACGTGCAAAAAAAACAAACATTTAAACAACCACACAGGCCGTTCCTTCGCTCTCGTAAACGACGACTGGATTGGGGCATTGTGTTTATCAATAAATGCACATAAGAAATTGATAAATTATTAGAATACAGTAAGTCATCACTATCCAGAAGTGCGTGCGTACATTGTAACCCGCAATGGGGAACGCGGCTGAGGATCTCTTCCCCATCGGCCACGCCTACGCAGCAACGTGTCCTGTCATTGGTTTGGTAAATAAATGGCCATAACTTGGGAACCACTTGTCCGATTATTATCAAACCTTGAAAAGGCACATACTCAGGTCCCCAGCAATATACTTGGCAAGTTTCAATTAGATCGGACCAGGGGTTGTCGAGAAACAGCGGTCACAGACACACACACACACACACACACACACACACACACACACACACACACACACACACACACACACACACACACACACACACACACACACACACACACACACACACACACACACACATTGCTGGAATTATAGATAGATGATGACAAGTGCGGACAAATATGTAATTATTTTAATCTCACTTTTTTACACGTTGCATGTTCTTGCTTCCAAACTGTAATATTTTGTTTTTAAATAATCCATAATCTTTGAACTAACATTGATTAAAAGATGATGTTGATACCAGCTCCCTTTCGAAGGCACCATGAGGTATGTGGGATGCTGGAGGGGATTGCTTGAGATTGTGGCTGGGAGTGTGAGCGGGTGAAAACATATATGGGTGAGCATGGAGAGATTTATACACCAGACATAATTCTCAGCAAAGAGAGGGATGCCCAGCTAGAGTGTTGGATGCAACCATATAGTATTCGACAGAAACTCCCAGTTGCAGGAATTAGCCTGCAGGGCCAAAGAATAAGAAAAACGGGGTTCTTAGAGAGCTCCTACAGCAACAATTGGACAGGGGCAAAATAGATGTACAGTGCAGGAATTCCCTACAGGAGCTAAGGGGAAATGGTTTCTCAGGAATAACAAGGCCTTAGAAAGTTTAGGGGTGCAAAGGCTAACCCAGGTAGCAGTTAAACTATCTATAACCACCTTGTTAAGGTCCATTGACATCCTGATATCCTGCATACCTTCACAGGCGAGGCCCCGGCCGAGGATGGTTATGACTCCTTCCAGCATCCCCATTCTTCCGCTCCTCCTCACCCTTGTCCTCTGCTTGGCATGTCCCACTCCTTTTTTTCTTGTACTAGTCCATGCCCGTACGTGCATGGCCGTACGTGCAAAAAAAAAAAAAAACTTTCAAACCGCGTGCCAGAAACAACAACCACACAGGCCGTTCCTTCGCTTTCGTAAACGACGACTGGATTGGGGCATTGTGTTTATCTATAAATGCGCATAAGAAATCAAGAAATTATTCGAATACAGTAAGTCATCACCATCCGGAAGTCCGTACATTGTAACCTGTAATGGGGTTCTCTGAGGTTCTCTTCCCCAATGACCACGCCTACGCAGCAACATGTCCTATCATTGGTTTGGTAAATAAATGGCTGTAACTTGGGAAGCACTTGTCCGATTAATATCAAACCTTGAAAAGGCACATCCTCAGGGCCCCAGCAATATACCTGGCAAGCTTCAATTAGATCGGACCAGTGGTTGTCGAGAAACAGCGGTCACACACACACACACACACACACACACACACACACACACACACACACACACACACACACACACACACAAAAATAAAAAAAAACATTTCAAACCGCCAGCAACAAACAACCACACAGGCTGGTCCTTCGCTCTCGCGTGCCCGTACGTGCGTGGCCCAGACGTTCGCATATCGCAGTTACGATTATTCGCAATTTAGTTTTAATGGCCAATTATTCAATTAGCTCCAACGTATTTTGCCTTTTCGCAATGTCGTCGCAAGGAAAAACGAGGAGGGAGGAGGGAGGAGGGAGGAGGGAGGAGAGAGAGGAGAGAGAGGAGAGAGAGGAGAGAGAGGAGAGAGAGGAGAGAGGAGAGAGAGGGGAGAGAGGAGAGAGAGGAGAGAGAGGAGAGAGAGGAGAGAGAGGAGAGAGAGGAGAGAGAGGGGAGAGAGGGGAGAGAGGGGAGAGAGGGGAGAGAAAAAAAACGTACGTGTGAAAAAAATTAATTACTTCCTGGTTCAGAGCACACCAGTTCACTCTGATGTTACCGAAATTTATGCACCGTCTAATATGAAAACGATCATAACTTGGGGTGTTGTGTTTATCTATAAATGCGCATAAGAAATAGAGAAATTATTAGAATACACAAAAACATCTAAAGGTACCCAAAAAACACCTGTTGTTTAAATTTTGTCTCCAACTTGCTTATTTTCGATTGTAAGTTATCTCGTGTTTCAAATTTACTTCCTGGTTCGGAGCATACCAGCTCACTCTGATGTTACCGAAATTTATGCACCGTCTAATATGAAAATGATGATAACTTGGGGCATTGTGTTTATCTGAAAATGCGCATAAGAAATCGAGAAATTATTAGAATACACGAAGTCATCACTATCCGGAAGTCCGTACGTTGTAACCCGTAATGGGGAACGCGGCTGAGGATCTCTTCCCCCATCGGCGACGCCCACGCAGCAATGTGTCTTGTCATTGGTTGGTAAATAAATGGCCAGAACTTGGAAAGCACTTGTCCGATTAATATCGAACCTTGAAAAGGCACATCCTCAGGTCCCCAGCAATGTATCTGGCAAGTTTCAATGAGATCATTCGGATCAGTGGTTGTCAAGAAACAGTGGTCACAGACACAGACACAGACACAGACACAGACACAGACACAGACACAGACACAGACACAGACACAGACACACACACACACACACACACACACACACACACACACATTGCTGGAATTATAGATAGATACAAGTCTGGAGACGACGATGGTTCACGAGCAATGTACACGGTTCGCCTTTTTTATTTTTTGACCTTCGAGGGGACACCACGGGCAAACTGGCAGGAATCGGGAAAAACGTAAATGTTTAAAGTTGTCGTGCTCGAAGAGCACTACTTGCATACCAACTTTCATTCAAAACAGTTCAAAATCCTAGGAGCTCGATGCCCAATTTATTGATTTTTTTGACATTTTCTAAGTTCGTGACCTTGTGACCTTGGGACGAAAATGAAAAATCGAGCTCCGTGGGGCTATGCAGGTGCCATTGGGCTAACCAAATACCGAAACCCCTGCCAGATTTGACAAACCCCCTCAGAGAAGATGTAACTCGAAATCGGCTACCCCCTAAAAACACATGTTTTTTGGGCGTGGTTCCGCCCATAATGGGCGCAGCATGCCCATTCACAGGAAAACACAACTAGATCATGATATAAACCTCCCACCCAAATTTTGGTGTCGTCCACCAGACGGCGGTCTCCTTGAGTTAACCTGAGGCGGTCCCTTCGGGTGGGTGCCTGGAATGTCCTATCCCTAAGAGAGGATGATCACCTGTCTCTGTTATCATCTGAGCTCAAGCGTTTGCACATCGGGATTGCAGCTCTCTCTGAGGTTCGGAGACCGGATTGCGGCGAGATAATGGTGGGTGGTTACACCTACTATTGGTCTGGTCGCTCTGATGGTTACCATACCCAAGGAGTTGCTGTAGCTGTGTCCAATAAGCTGACCCCAATGATAATTGAGGTAACACCGGCCAACGAGCGTATTATGAGATTAAGGATTCGCCACTCCTTAGGTGTCATTTCCCTGGTCTCTGTTTATGCTCCGACTGAGGCGAGTGATCTCATCGTGAAGGATGCATTCTATGCCACACTCGAGTCTGTGGTTGATCAGTGCCCCAGACGAGATACACTTCTAGTCTTGGGACATTTCAATGCATCGACTGGAACTGATAGGGATGGTTATGAGGTGTGTGTTGGTCCACATGGGTCAGGAACTATGAACCAGAATAGCACTAAGTTCCTTGACTTTGCAAGAAGTCATGGACTTAGGGTGGCTGGTTCATGGTTTCAGCGCCCACAAGCTCATCGCTGGACTTGGTATTCCAACGCTGGTGGTGTGGCAAAGGAGATTGACCATGTCCTCATTGACGGTCGTTGGAGGATGATCCAGAACTGCAGGGTCTACCGGAGTGCTCAGTTCCTCAATACTGACCACAGGCTTGTTGTAGCAACTCTAAAGCTGCACCTTAAATCCTGGAGAATGGTACCATCCCAGCCTAGGCTGGATGTTGCCAAGCTCAGGGATGAGAGAGTAGCTGAGGAGTTTGCGAACAGGCTGAGTGGACACTTGGGGGGTCTGGGTGCTTTGGGGGGTCCTGAAAAGTTGTGGAGCGCCTTCAAGACCACCGTCCTTGATGTTGCCGGTGGATGCCTTGGAGCTCACCGCAGGGCAAAGAAGAATTTTGTCTCTCAAGGGACACTGGATACCATTGACCAGAGTCGCAGGGCCAGGCTGAATGGCAGAGCTGAGCTGTTCAGGGAGCTGAGGCGTAAAACTGTATGTGCACTGAGGGTGGACAAGGAGGCCTATGTGCGAGGAATCTGTGAGGGGGTAGAGCATCACCTGTGGACAGGTGATTCTCGTCCTGCTTACAGGGGAATTTGCACATTACGTTCATCCAAGCCCATCCCTCGGAGCACTGCAGTTCGAGCAGAGAGTGGTAGGCTCTTGACAGAGGAATCTGAAGTGAAGGACCGCTGGGCCGGTTACTTTGAGCGGTTGTACCAGGCTGATCCCCCAGCTGTCGAGTTGGACGTGAAGGGTGTTACAATCCCTGTTGCTGACCCTCGAATCGCTTGTGGAAACCC
Source organism: Eptatretus burgeri (assembly GCF_056783735.1). Lineage (NCBI taxonomy): Eukaryota > Metazoa > Chordata > Myxini > Myxiniformes > Myxinidae > Eptatretus > Eptatretus burgeri. Next base: position 101,416,268 of record NC_140969.1, read on the forward strand.
TCCACCTTCGCTTGTGGAAACACGGGCTGCGGTGAACCAGTTGAAACGGGGCAAAGCTCCAGGGATCTGTGGCATCCATGCTGAACTTCTCAAGGCTGGTGGAAATGCTGCACTCGTGTCGTTGCATGCAGTTTTGTGCTCTGCCTGGAACACAGGCATCATCCCAACTGACTGGAAGAGGGGCCTTGTTGTCCCTCTCTGGAAAGGGAAGGGTGATCGCCAAGACTGCAACAACTACCGAGGGGTGACGCTGCTCTCAGTGCCGGGCAAGGTCTTTGCTCGGATAATTCTTGATAGGGTTCGCCACCATCTGCTTGAGCACCAGCGTCCAGAGCAGTCAGGCTTTACACCAAAGAGGTCAACGATTGACCGTATCCTTGCACTTCGTGTCCTCACCGAACGCAGATGAGAGTTTCGGCAGGGGCTGCTTGCAGCCTATGTTGATCTCTGTAAAGCGTTCGATTCAGTGAATCGGGATGTCCTCTGGAGGATTCTTGGTCTTCGTGGGGTGCCACCAAAACTGATCGATCTGATGTCTGAACTCTACTCTGGTACTGAGAGTGCTGGAAGTGTGGTGGTACCATCTCTGACTTATTTCCAGTTGTTACTGGAGTTCGTCAGGGATGTGTACTTGCCCCCACACTTTTCAGCACTTGTATGGACTGGATTCTTGGGAGGATGTCGGAGAGATCAAGTTGTGGTGCATCGTTTGGGAATGTCAAGATCTCAGACCTTGATTTTGCAGATGATACAGTCATCTTTGCGGAGACTTTAGACATCCTCTTGGGGGCCCTCGAGGTGCTGAATGAGGAGTCGGAGCCGTTGGTATTACGGGTGTCTTGGGTCAAAACTAAGATCCAGGCTTTCGGTGACATCTTGGATGCTGCTGTCCTGTCTGTGTCTGTTTGTGGTGAGGATGTTGAGGTCATGGAGAGATTCACTTACCTTGCCAGTGATATTCATGTCTCTGCTGGCTGCGAGTCAGAGGTCAATAGACGTCTGGGTCGGCCCTGGGGAGTCATGGATTCACTGGATCATGGGGTGTGGCGCTGCCGGTACCTGTGCGGGAGGACAAAAGTCCGAGTCTTCAGGTCCTTGGTACTTCCAGTCTTGCTCTATGGGTGTGAGACTTGGACTCTGACCAAGGATCTGAGACGGAGACTTAATTCCTTTGGTACCAGGTCTCTTCGGAGAATCCTTGTCTATCACTGGTCGGATTTTGTGTCCAACGAGCGGTTGCTGAGAGAGACTCGGATGAGATTTGTTACCTGCATAGTCCGTGAGCGTCAGTTGCGGCTGTATGGACATGTGGCTCATTTTCCTGACGCTGATCCTGCTCACCAGATTCTCTCAGCGAGGGAGTCTCATGAGTGGAGGAGGCCAGTGGGCCGACCACGTGCCTCATGGTTGCAACAGGTTGACCATCATCTCAAGAAGATGGGGATGGGCCTGGCATCTGCCTGGGGGATGGCCAGACGGAGGCCCCTGGAGTACCGGCGGAAAGTGGACGCAGCGACGCGCTGTTCTGGCACATGCTCCCATACCTGACCTGACCTGACCCAAATTTTATCAGGATCAGATCAAAACCCACGGAGCTATGCTCGGGACAGACAGACAGACAGACACACATAATGAATATAGTGGTCACTTACTGACTCGTGAACCAATACATACACACACACAATATATATATATATATATATATATATATATATATATATATATATATATATATATATATATATATATATACACACATATACTGAATGTATGTATGTATGTATGTATGTATAAATATATATGTATGTATGTTTATATCAAAACATGTTGAGTGTGACAAGCACTCTCACAATCTGCATTGGACATAGTCCTTCACCAATGCATCACCTCCAACCCAGAGGCCTTGGCCTGTGACTCTTTCAAACACACAATGATTAGATCGTTATTGGTCAACATCAGTTAAACATCAAAAGGAGCCGCCGAGCCAGATTTTGGGCTGATGTGCCCTCATCAGTACATCATACTGATAAATATATAACCAATGATAACCACATTCGTTCGTCACTTATACATCGGACACACCTCCTCACTGTTGTGGTGAGCATCACCGCGGATTATGTCTTACACGTTAAAACCGCATATTCCGCAAAGAACAACCATGTGTTTGCCACCCAAACGATTGTTCCCGCTAATGTAAACCATTCAACTAGAAGGCACGTGATGTGATTGGCGGGTAAATTGAAACACGATCGGTGGGTAAAGGAAAATTGAAACACGAGCACTCCCCCGATCTCCATTGGACACAGTCCTACACCACAGCATCACCTCCAACATGTAGAAGTTTCTTAATAACTTGCAAGGTTCCCATGCTATGCGTGGGTGTAAGGCCAAAATCTCAAAAAAACTAAATATTTTGAGAGATTTTATGAAAATTTATGGGGGGGGGATCTCTCGCAAGATTGGGGAAGATGTGAGAAGTGGGAGAGTTTGTGAATATACCTTCAATCCTCCACTGCCTTCATGGTGCTAATAAGTAATAATTACAACCTACGGCGAGGAAGTGCTTCACTCTTTCCTCCCAGTAGGTTGTAGGTTTTCCTCTAGGATCTATCTGTATTTTGCTCCATCCATTTTCCCTTCTATATTGACAAGTGCCACAGTCCCTGCTGATGAGAAACATGTTGTCACCACCATGCTTCACAGAAGGGATGGTGTTCTTTGGGTGATGTTCTGTGTTGGGTTTACACCAAACGTAACGTTTTGTATTCAGGCCAAAAAGTTCCATCTTGGTTCCGTCAGACCACAAAGCTTTTTACCACGTGGCATAAGAATCTCCGGAGTAGTTTTTTACATCCCTCAAACGGGACTCGAGTTGGGCTTTTTTGAGTAATGGCTTCCTTGCCACCCGACCGTACAGGCCAGACTTATGGAGTGCTTGGGATATTGTTGTCACATGCACACGGTGACCATTCTTTTCCATAAAGGCATGTAGCCCTTTCAAAATTGCTAATGGCCTCTTGGTGACCTCACTGATCAGGCTCCTCCATGGTTTGTCATCCAGTTTGGAGGGACAGCCTGATCTTGGCAGGGTCTTGGAGGCACCATACGCCTTCCACTTCTTAATGATTGTCTTTACTGTGCTCCAAGGGATATCGAAGGCCTTTCAAATATTTTTATACCCATCCCCTGAGCTGTGCCTTTCCAAAACTTCATCCAGAGGTATTTTGAAAGCTCCTTTGTGCTCATGGTTGAGTCTTTGCTGTGAAATGAACTACCCAGCAGAGGAAACCTACAGGAACAGCTGATTTTATTCTCAAATAATCAGAATCACTCCAATTTAACACAGGTGGAGGCCAATTAACTTGGTGTGTGATTTTGGAGGTGATTGGTTGCACCTGAGATATTTTTTTTTTTTACAATTGCTATTACAAGGGGGGGGGGGGGGTGGACAATTATCCAACCAAGACTCTCTAGTTTTGTATTTTTTAATTAATATTCTGAAATTTGTATTATTTGTTTTTCACTTGGAAGTTGGGGGTTACAATGTGTAAATAAAGGTGGGAAAAGTCTGTTTAATGTAATTTAATTCCACACTATAAGGCAACAAAAGGTGAAAAATTTGAAAGGGGGTGTAGACTTTCTTTCGGCACTGAATATCGAAGCCCTGGAAACAAGAATGGCATTGAATAGACTGAGAAATTGGTTCCACAGGCAAAAGGAAAGAGGAATGAATGAGTGGAGATGAACAGTGAACCTGGATTTTGGGAGTTTAACAAGGAGAGGGTTACCGGCAGAATGTGATCACCCTTCAAAAACCTGAAATTGGTGGGGGGGGAGCACGGGAATGACAGAGGGTGCAAGACCAGAAAGTAAGAGTGGGAAGGCAAAGACCATTGAATGGTCGGTGATATGAAAGTGATAGGCTCAGAGAATCAGCTTCGTCATAATTGATATTCCAATGACCTTGAAGGCCTGGGTTTCCACAGCATCAAGCTGACCAAGATGTGAGGCAGGAGCACCAGCCCTGGGGGAAGAGCAGTACTCTATAAAGCTGTGGATGAATGCCTTGTCAGCAGATAAAAGTGCAGGTGTGTCAAGGAAAGACTTTGTATGATGGAGGATGTTCATTCAGCAGCTGAATTTGGAGGCCAACTTAGATATGTGATTTGCCCAACAAAGATTATAGCTGATGTTGAGACCAAAAAGTTTAAGTGATTGAACTTGCTCAAGATGTCCAGTACTTCCATGCATTGCTGAGATTTTGGAAGATGCATTTAACATCCCTATTGCAAATGGTCCTGCATGCCTAGGAGCTCGTGTATTCTCTGAAGGACGACATGGTCTGGGATGCAATCCCCATATTCCTGATATCGCAATGTTGTTGGGTTGCTGCTTCGCAGGCAGAGTTACATCACAAAGTGTAATGCCTCTCAGACTGATGTTAAGCTGGGTGTTCCATCTGGTAGTATTAGTTGGACGTCAAAGATCCAATGATGTCTTTACACAAAAAGGAGTCAAGTTATCACCGGTAGCCTTTCCTGGCTTAGCGGTGTAGTTGCGCACCTCCCAGGCAGAAATTATGAAACCTGAAATGATCATCGACTGCCGGCCTAATACGCATACGATATGAAGATACAAATGAGGAATATGGTTCATAAAGATTGAAAATTTGCAATATTAACAACAAATACACGTGCCGCCAATGTTAACAGATACTTCCCCTGGGATTTGGTTTGTTTTCAATGGAGGGAAAGTGAGAAAAGAAGGATTTTCTGGAGCAACAAAAACAATTCATGCCAAGTTCAAGCAGCCAGAAAAGCAGATGCCTCAGATCTCTCCTCAATGTACCACACGTAGCATCTATTACTATTGATGTATGGGTGAGTTTCTAATTAAACCGAAGCTCCTCAAGACAGATGGCCACTTTCAATGTGAGATTGAAACACATAGTCCGAAATCGTAATCCACCACAAAGCTCTTCTCATATTACGAGCGAAAGTACACAAATTGTACAAAGATGAACTACAGCCCACACACCATACTTGGCTATATGCTTCAATGCACAACAATTTGAATCCAAAGTTGAACAAGAATATACAAGGCGATTAAAAAGGAGACAAATCAAGACTGCATCGCGTGAGCAGTCGATAGTTTGTTTTATTGATATTTTATTGCCATTTCACAAATGCCATCCATGGACTTGAAATCCATATATCTCTTCTAATTTATTTACCGTGCATATTTGGCAGAAACATGCGGCTGTTGGCCTTTTCCGACAAAGAAAATACTGCAGGATCTCTTTCGGCTGGCCTGAGCATAGACATCGAAGAGCCAATCTTGAAAATCTCAGTTTATTACATCATCCATCATTTGCATTGGATACAAGGAACACCGATCGCAATGGTTCCCGGAATACATATGAGCCAAACCATTCCTACCCTACCTCTGCGATCATGTCATGGCATCCAGGTACTTTTGTCTTGCATCGTTAAACGAGAAGGGCACTCGGTAGAGCGCACACCTCCGCCCTGTAATACCTGATCCATGAGAACATATCTGGCCCAAAACATTTTTGAAATTTCATGCTATACTGTACTATATTGGTTTGTGGGTGCCAGCAGTGAGCACTATTTTCGTTGTGTCTGTGTGTCTGTCTGTCTGTTTGTGACTCTCTCCAGAGCAGAGCTCCCTGATGTTTGATGCTATCTTGATGAAACTTGGACACAAGCTCGACATCATGGTCTAGTTGTGTCTTTTTGTATGAGGGGCGTCCCACGCCCCTTGTGGGTGCAGCCACACCCAGTTGAATTTATTTATTTATTTTTATTTTTCTCGATTTTTTTTATCGCAATTTCATTTCCTAGAAGCTGTGCGTAATGTCCATAAGTATAACTTGTAAAAAAATCCGATTTGATTTGGTCAATTTTGACGGAAGAGATAGGTTTTTACGGTAGGTCTTCCTAAAAAGCTTCCACTAACTCAATTGTACCTTTCGTGGCATTGTTCAATAATGTCCGCGAACCATCGTCGCTTCCCGGCTTGTCGTTTTTGGCCGGATCTCTCAATGGTGACGAATCACTTAAAAAAATAAATAATTCTCGTATCCAGTTCCGGATTCGGATCTTTACCAAAATCGAATCGATTCTTCCTTGTCACACACTGAACCTGTCCAGCAAGTTTCATCCGAATGTGTTAAAACTTTTTGAGATATCGTGCTATATATCATTTTTGACCCTTTCTCTCTGAATGGTGAAGAATCACTTTTTAAAATTCTGGTAGTCGGATCCGGATCCACATCTTCACCAAAATCGAATCGGTTCTTCCTTGTCACACACCCAACTTGCCCACCAAATTAAATCCGGATCTGTCCGCAACTTTTTGAGATATCCTGCACCCAAACGAAGAAACAGATGAAATTGCTCGTTGAGCAAGGAATTGCCGGAATAACTTTGTCATATCTCCATGATCTCTGAAAAAACAAAAACCTGGAAATCAATTTGGTTCTTATAAGTCGATAGTGCTACTGTTTAATGAGTTATAGCACTTAGTTTGGTCATGAGCACAACTTGGAAGTCAATAGGACTTGAAATGGCGTTTTTATCGCAATTTGAAAGTTTTGACCCGACCCCCCTGACATTCGACCCCCGACCGCGAAGAAGGGTGTTGGTGTGACACCCCAATGAGACATATGGTTGGATGCAGAATTGGAAGATGCACATTTTGGATTTAGTTTGAAGTCGATACGGCCATTTTAGCAGACGTTATAGCGAAAAGAAGAATTTCGGTTTTTCGGTGACCTTGACCTTGACCTTTGACCTAGATTCACCAAAAACGACAAGTGCCTAAGTTGGACCATGGCCGACGTCTGAACCCAGTTTGGTCATGATCGCTGAAACGGTGTAGCTGCTACAGGGTAAACAAACACACAAACAGACATAAAGGGGTGAAAACATAACCCCGTTCACCTTCGGTGGTGCAGGTAATAATGCTTCAAGTTTAAAACTACTTTGGAATATTGTTAAATTTAAGAATGAAAAAAAAAATAAACCTTTAAAGGATGAGTTCAGAAACGTCGTTGGCTCGTGCATAACCCCATTGCGCAAACTACATTTTGCATCAAAACAACCTCAACTATGTCAAAGCAACCTTAATTTTACACACAAATGAGCTTTTTTTTAAATCTGCAAAAACACCCCACAAAAACGAACAAACAAAAATACCATGCGGCTTCAAAACAAGACGAGTACAATGTTCATTACACTGCAAAAGAAACCACCAACGTGATGTTGCTAACAGTATTATTTGCAGCATCCAATCTATCATCACACATACACACACACCAACAAAGCCATCATTAATCCATTATAGTGAAGAATAAGGAATTGTGGATTCATCGCCGCATTGTATCATTCGCTTCGGAACTTAATAACACGCTTGCACATTCATCTTAGCACCATTTTGTAAAACAACTTGATATACTCGAAATGTTAATGACCTTCCATGAATAAAATTTGCCACCTCGTGTCGGCTGTGCTGAAAACAAATAAACAAACAACACAATGGACTTCTTTTAAATGTGAAAAAAAAAATTCTTATGCTTAAAATCACAAAAAGCTATGAGAACGGCGCTCGGACGAGAGCGTACTTCCGCCAGGCTGAACAGTTTACATTTTGTATCCCAATGACAGGGTGGATCTGGATTCGGACCTGAACCAAAATCGAATCAGCTTGAACTTGTCACTTACCAAGACAGACATCCATCAAGTTTCATCATAACAAGTCCACAAGACTTTGAGATATCCATATATATATATATATATATATATATATATATATATATATATATATATATATATATATATATATACATATATATATATATATATATACATATAAAAAATAAAGAGATAGGTGAGGGGTGGAGGTGACGTTAGCAAAGATAATGATATGTTATGCTTGATGACCGAACACAAATATAAAAAAAAATCTCATGTCAAAACAGCTGTACACACAATGACACAGCAGAGTTTATAATGTAATCCACTGGAACATCCGCAAAAACTTTGATATTCCAGTTCCAGAAAATTCGTGGGAACATTAACCAAAAGCATGGACAGAAAACAATGGAAGTACCATTCACATATGACCTAATGATCCCATGGAGCATGAACATCGAAAACAAAGCATTGCGGCCAGATATCATACTGAGGTACAAAAAAAAGAGAGAAGGCATTGCTAATTGAGATGTTAATGTCAGTGATTTTTGACTAAACGATGTAGAAATCAAGAAAATGACCAAATACCAAGACCTCAAGAATGAAGTGAAAAGATCCTGGAAGTTGAAGAACACCAAAGTTGTTTCAGTGATAGTTGGAGCTACAGGAATGATGACAAAGAACCTCACAAAGATATTAAAAACCATCCCCGGGAATATCACTACAAACGAACTACAGTTGGAAGCCGTCCTGGGCTCAGTGACGATCCTGAAGAGAGCCCTCGACACAAAACTTTGAGAACAGAAAACTTCACAGCTTGGTCCATGAATCATGTCCCCTTACTGAAATGAAGGTGGATACTTTGAGCCCACTCTGGGAGGACTCCATTCCACATTCTGAAACCCGCATATGTAGATACCAATCAACAACAATAACAAACACACGCTCACACTCACACGCTCACGCACACACGTATTTATGTCAGAGATATGTTCCTGGAAAGCATGTTTAAATGAAATTTCAGAATCCCATTGATTTTTAAGATATATTGAAGGGGAAATGCATTCCTGGCCAAAAAAAACCCGAATGGAAACTTTTCAAAGTTGTTTCAGTCACCCTAATCCTCCCGTTATGTTAATCGTTCGTTATTTCTTTTAATTCGATCTTTAATATAATTTATTTTGCCTTCCTAACTCCAGACATTCCCCACGGGGAAACCAAGCACTAGAAACCGCCTTCGCGTCGATTCCGCTGGTTAATTATTTTTGTCGCACTCAATGAAGCTAGTTAATTTTGTGACATTCCTAAATCTTTTGTTCACTAATGCTCCAAACAGTAGAAAAAGATAAGTTTAATGCTTTGGAAATTCCACATGTTCTTGTGTATGTATGGAGAAGGAGGGAACATAGTGTTGTGGTTACCAAATTCGCAAACCACCATTCAGGTCCCTTAGGTGAGATATCTCGGTAAGTATATGTGTAGTTAGGCCCAAACCCGTTGTCTAGAGGGAATAAATGTCATTCATGCGTGCTGCGACTCTTCAGGATAGCCGTTTTTCTTTTACTATCTTTATTTTGGACCAACCGCCATTGTTACCACCGCCAACCGCGTCTCAACAGTCGTCACAACATCAACCACCCACCACAACGCCGCTTCACCACAACAGCCACGACCTTTCCCGTCACACCTCGCAACCGTCGCATCGCCACCGTTCTTGCGCCGCTTGTGGGTACCGGTATTGGACTCGTGCAGGGCGCGCGCCGAACAGCGTGTACAAAACCACGGATTTTCCGCTCCAAAAACGGATCAAAAACGACTCACGCCCACTTTTGTTCCGTCCAATCGGTGAGTGAGGGGCGATTTGGCCCCGCCTCCAGGGCGTTGGAGGGCGGTCGCTATATGCAAATTCATGGATCAAAATGCATTCACGCCCACTTTTTCTCGGGCCAATGGGGAGCGAGGTGAAAGGTCGAAGGCAGGGGGTCAAAGGCGAAGCCACGGGGCTTATATAAGCGGCTGCGTTCGTCAGAAAAGGGTTGGTCGTCGTCGTCGTCGTCGTCGTCGTGTGCGTTGGAGTTGAGTGCAGTTGGGAAGTTCGCAGGAGGAAGAGTTGGGAGTTGGAGTCGGAGCGAAGAGGACGGAGCTGTGGAGAGGCGGCGGCGGAGAAGGCAGACGAGGGGGTGCTCGCGTCGGTGCCGGGAGCTGCACACCAGGGAGGCCGACGGCGCGACCTGGTCGAGGTGGAGACGCTCGTCGCGGGACTCGAGACAGAGTAAAAATCCTCCCTTCCCGAGCATCAGCAACCCCCTCCTGTTTCCCCCCGCGCTGAGATAGTGCGACCAAGGGGGCCCCTTTTCCCACCCTCTACCAGACACTGTCCGCGAGGCCCGCGGAGTTGAGGCACCATCGCCGCTCCTCGTCTCATCACCAGACGGGTAGGCCCGACCTGGTCTCGGCCTCAGGCCCGCCTCATCCTTGAGGGTGTTCTTTTTCTTGGTTTTGGGTATGTGTTGTCGGCGCCGTCTGTGAAGTAGAATTGTATAAGTGTTGCCGTGTGCTCAGTAGTCGGATAGCTCTGCATTGTGTCTTCGCTTTTACATTTGCTTTTTGTGTAAAATTGCATTGTGTTTCTTTTCCTTCTATGTGCTTTTGGTGGAATTGTATATGTGTGCTTTCCGTTCATCGCGAATAAATGTGCTTTATGTTGAACTGCTTTCCCGCTTCGCTTCGTCATTTCTCTCATTGAATCCTCATCTTGCTTCACGTAAAGGGTTGGTGGTGGGCTGAATACGCCCGATAATTAATCGAACCGTCGAGGCCGACGATAACACCGCTCGGTTATCCCGATAGTACAGAACGGGTCGCTTAAGTGGCCTGTGTCCGAAGTCGACCTGCGGCGAGGTGCGATCGCCCGGTCTATCCTCCGTGTGGGTACTTAGGTAGGTCGAATTTGGCGAGCAACCCTATCCCACGCGGGGGCTGATTGGCTCGATCGCGGTGAGACCGAAAGGTCCACCCGTGACTGGTTCCCGGCGTTAGTCCGAGAGGGTCACGACTGGATTGTCCGTCCGGTGGGCGACGTGCCGCGATTCGAGTTACGTGGCCGTCAGCACGCCGGCGGGCGCGAATCCGTAACAATAGGTTTAAGTAAATAGGCATATCGGCTTCGTTATAAGACTCGTTATTTCTTGAAATTATCAGATTTCACAACAGATTTCGACACTTATTTAGTCCTGACGATATCCGATCCTCAAATCCGAAATCATATTTCGATGATATACTTTAATTAGTCCGTGAGATGTCGGTCGTGGGAAATTTCATCACATAATGCACGAAATCACTCCAAGCTCATAATTTCAAAACTATAGAACTTACAAAAGCGATGTACCCATCAATCTGTAGCTATGATGAACAGGCATTCGATAATATGAGTGAGGAAGGTGAAGAAGAAAAAAGATCGTAAAGAAATAGTTGCAGCCTGTTCAAAGTTTCGAAGCATGGTTGAGCAGGCCAAAAAAAACATGGCGGCTTTAGACCCCAGCACGGTAACCCTGATGTTGTTCAGTGATTAAGCCCATTTCCAATTGAACAGTGCCATCAACAACCGCAACAACATTTTCTGTGGGGCAGAACCACCTGAGATCACTGAGAAGTACCTGAAATGGCCGAAGGTCACATGCTTCTGCACCTTCAATGACAGATTGGGAATGCTCGGGCCTTTACTGGTTTGAGAATGACAACAGCAGGACACTGATGATCAATGGTGAGCGCTACCGAGCCATGCTCCAGAAGTTCCAGAATGATCTAGCCCAAAAGGTCACCCCAAACCAAGTCAGCATGACCTGATTTATGCAGGACGGTGCACCCCTGCATACAGCTAGTGACACCATCACTTTCCTGTGGCATCTCTCCAGAAACCACCTCATTGCCCTGACTGGGCATCCCATAGTCCGGTCATGAACCTTCTGGTCTACTGGTTCTGAGGGGCTGCCAAGGGCTCTGTCTATGCCAACTGCCCTGCCACACTGTATGATCTGAAGCAGGAGGTTTCAGACTACCTCCATGCCGTGCCACATGAGACCTACAGGAAAGTTGGACAGACCTTTGGACAGACAGCCCTCAAATGAAATAGGATAAATAGAAGCTAAATTTGAAAAGATGAATTTGGGATTCATGAATTTGGAGGTTTAATTCAAAGAAAATAATGATGAGTTCCTTGAGCGAGTGGAGAATAAACTTGGAATGTGGAGCAAGGCATTCAAAGAAAATAATGGCCTGGACCATCATCATCGTGGTTGTGTGGATGTCGCCTTGCTCCAGATAGTACAGATAATCCCCGAGATTAAGCAGAGCAAAAAGCAGCAATGAATGGGATTCCTGGGTGTTGAGAAAAAGATAAGCCTCACGGAGGGTGAAGTAACCCTTGTGGTGCAAGAGATGATGCCCAGGGAGGCACGGTTTGACCCCACAGGGTTCGAGGCAGCACTCCCGGACACCATGGTGAACAAGCTGAAACTCGTGGTGTGGTTGTACTATACGAGTATGTGCCTGCATTGAGTGAGGACGTGTCACCTGAAGTGTGCCTGCGCCTGCTGGGGTGTGCAGGCTGGTTCTGGCAAAGGTCAAATCGCTCCTCTCCTTAGTCGAGTCAGTGCTTGTTCTGATCGACTCGGTGCTCACAGAGTGCCAAACAGCACCTGCACTCCACCTAGCCTTTTTGTTGTTATGCAAAGGTTTATTTTATATTATTATTATTATCATTTTCATCATTGATAGTTCCTCGGCCAATCTGAGCTCTTGACCACGTACAAAGCTTTCATCCAAAGTTTGATGGAGTACTGCTCTCCCCTTTGGGCTGGTGCTCCTGACACTCACCTTTCTCGTCTTCACGCTGTGGAAACCAAGGCATTTAGGATCATTAGTATCTCCCGTGATGAGGCTGAGTCTTTTGGTCTCTCACTCTCTCACTGCAGGCAGGTCGGTGGTCTTTCTGTCTTCTACCGTCTCCTCTCTCGTCTCCCCCCCCCCTCCCTGCTCTGTCTGTGATATGAACAAACTCAGACACTCTCCTCAATCCCACTCTTCCCTCCAGATCTTCAAAACAGCCGTTCACCACCACCTCTTATCTTCCCCCATTCAAAACCTCGATCTTTTCTACCCCTGTTAATCCACCCCAAACCCACCTCCTTCAAATTCCCTGCTTTCCTTCCCAAAATTCCCTGCAGTGTCCAACTTATTTACGCTGTGTACCCCGCCCCATCCCTCTCCTTTCCACGGATATCTTAATGTGTCTGTTCCACACTGTTTTTTTTTCCTTCCCTCTCCCATCCCTCTTGTCTCCTGCACGCCTTGTTGTGCATTCTGTCCGCAATCCGCTTCCCATACGTCGCTCATTTTGGCAGCATTGGCAATTCACTGTGGATCAAATCAAAATTGTGTTAAAACTCTGATAACCCATCCTCAGAATCGTATCGCTCGCCTCCGTGCGATCACCTCTAAATTGGCATTGAGCCGGCTATCTGCGAAGCGACTACTTCGGCGTTTTGCAGCTCCTCGCCCGACTCATTATCAGCTGTCAACACGACTACTGCACATCATTCTATGTTCATCTAAAAAGGTGGCATGTAGTGTACCTTGGCGCCGTGTCTTCCTTTTGAAACTTTTGATTTGTGAAGATCTCACATTTGTTCAACAATAACTGCACTAGATGGGATTGGGATGGGTTACCCACTGCACCAAGCTATATCTTGAAAGACTATAAAGTTGGCTGTCATGCGTGCAATCATGTGGAATAAGAACCCCTGGAAACCTCGATCAGGCCTTTCGATTGCTTCCACATATGGTGAATGCAGTGGGAATGGTGTCCAGGCAGTTTTCTGTGCTGTGCAGTGGTGCACTTCAATGTCTCCATGGTCAATGAGGTATCATTTTACTATTTCTTCTTTATCTATTCGTTTTTATGATGTGTTCAGAGCTGCGAGGCATGGTATGCGCATACGAAGGACAAATACTAAACAGAAAAAAAATATATATATATATATTTTTTAATATAAAAAACCACTTCAAATCGAAATAGGGCCTGTCGAACTAATCGCCTTCATCTGGCCATCAGCCAACTATATTATGACAAAAGCAAAAGTACCATTAAAAACATAACAGTAGTCAGAATGGCATTATCCTGCACATTCAGTATGGATAATGATGCTCCAAAGTCAAAATGGCTGGAATAATGACCTATTTTTATGGAAGAATATAGAAAGGAGCTCAAACACAGGATGTCCATTTTCCCATCACATCTGTGCTTTATCCACAATCACATAACACAATATCTCAATTTTCTTATACTTCATGTACTAACGAAATTCTTACCTTGAACATGATCTGACTTCATATCTACAGGCAGGGGGCTAAGTCAGGTCACACTGCTCTCAACACATAACCTGAGATCTTTCACATCCCAATCTGAAATGAAGGCAGGAGTGTGCTCCAGGATGCTAAAGAGAGTGCGCTCCGGGATGCTAAAGAGAGTGCGCTCCAAGATGCTCCCTGCTATCACTTCATTGGAGTGAGAGTTTTTGGGGTTTTTTTTTACTGAAGTTTTATCTGATCGGGGGGGGGGATGGGGGGGGGTTAAATCAGACCACACAGCATAATGGTGGGTTATTGTGCCACCACGGATATTTTCGTTCTGAAGACCACTGCAAAACAGGTGGAACAGTTCATACTCCTTTCAAAAGAAAGATTCTGGCAGCTTGATCATTAAGCAACAAAACTATTTACAATTTCAAGTTAAGTGTACCTGATGGTACAATTAAATTAACTTTCATTTACAGGATGAAACAGTCACACATGGGGTGTGTACTCACATATTTAATTGAGTTTGCTGTCTGGTCTTTATTCCCCGTTTTTGAGGCATTCTGTAACACACACACACACACACACACACACACACACACACACACACACACACACACACACACACACACACACACACACACACACACACACACACACCTTAAATTTCACTAATTTGAGAACAACTCAGATTAATGAAATGGTACTCTGACAATATTCCAATGAAATTTGGCCTCGATTAGTGTGCCAAGTGCACATTCGTGCAAGGTAGACCAACAAAAACGGACAACGTGAAAATCGACCTCGATACAACAACATAGGATATAGACAACGAAGGACACGAAAACCTCGGAGTAGAGGACCACCAAATATGTCACAAACAAATGCGCAAAACAATTCATTATCAAAGAATACCTAAAAAAAAATGTTATCGGATCCGGATCGGGGTCCATATCATCAACAAAATCGAATCAATTCGTCCTCGTCACAAACCCAACCCATTTCATCCGAATCCGTCCATAACTTTTTGAGATATCAAACAGAGGTGAGTGCATAACCTTGCCCCCCCCCCCCTTTCGGTGACGGAGGGAACAAAGAGTAATTCCTCATCCGAGGTCGTTTTATTTTCGACGATGGCTATCAAGGGGCCTTTCAGGAGATGCAAGCATGTCGATCTTTAAAACACATTGCAAGCTAAAAAAAAAAAAATCAATTTAGTGTAAAGATTAGATTTTTGTACAGGTGGATGCATAATAGTAGGGTGCTTCATAATAAGGGGGTAAAAAATAAAAGTATGAATATTCATGCTCCCTGGATGTGCCTTTGTTCCATTTGACAGTAGAAACATACACACGAAATATGAAGCAGATTGGAGGATGTTTAGGGGTTCCTCAAGTTGGCACAATATTGTTGAAATTTGCCAAACTGTAACTGACAACTTGCCGTCGAATATGCACAACGCAGCACACTTCACAATTAATATGGTTGTTTGATATTTTCAAAAACCACAGCAGTCATATAGGATGAAAGAATAGTTTTTCCAAGGAGACCGAGATGAGCTTTTTGACATTGAAGTGCAAAATGCCCTCTCCATAATGGACATAATTGTGCCAACTTGAGGAACCCCTAAATATCATGGAATTTTGTTCATTTTTGACCTATAAGTTCTAATGGGTTCATGGAACAAAGGCAAAATCAGGGAGCAGCAAAAATCAAACTTTCATTTTTTTGTAACACCCTACTGCATAGTAAATCCAATTCTGCTTTTACAATCACATGCGTGTTCATGTAGAATGGGCTACGGTTAACGAAGTACACGACAAGTCCGTTCCACCCCATCTCACCTGTGTTCGGTCCCCTCCCAGCACAAATCAGTGCTCTCTTACCTGTGTTTCTTGGAAGCGACAAGATTGTCATTTGTGTTCCACAATGTTTAAGTATATAATTCAATTTAAAATAAATTATAGATTGTAAAACTTGTACGAATTAATTAATTCTGGGGGGGTTAGCACAGTTGATGCAGTGTCTATTACACCACCCGATTAACGCGTTACATTCGTTATTCATGCATGTCCTTTATGACGTCCTTAGAAACAGTAAGTTTCCTGTTTGAAATGATTTTCAATTTTGTTTAATTGCCACACAAGCAGTGTTTAAAAAAAAGAAAACAAACATGTTGAAAATATAATATAACATTCAATTTAAATTAAGTTGTGCCTCCAACATAAACTAACGTTTGTGGACCGACAGACGGATGAACAGAAGTGAACCAATTGCTTAATCCATATTTTTAGCCGCGTCTCGCAAGCGAGACGTGGCTCTTGGATAGCTCGGTGTACTTCTTCTTCTTCTTCTTCTTCTTCTTCTTCTTCTTCTTCTTCTTCTTCTTCTTCTTCTTCTTCTTCTTCTTCTTCTTCTTCTTCTTCTTCTTCTTCTTCTTCTTCTTCTTCTTCTTCTTCTTCTTCTTAGAAGACAAAACTTTCAGGACTCGGCTCTTTTATAAACAGGATCCGGATCTCCTTAAATAATAAACACCTGTACACATCCTCGCATTAGCGGTGCCTTTTGAGAGCGTCTATCATGAACTTTTAAATATATTTGGACATTTGCTTTAGTTTTGAAAAGTTCATGTTACTATTTAAAGATTATTCCATTTAATGTGTTGTAATTTCGTAAATACACTATTTTCTCGTCATGAACGACGATCGTCCAGGACGGGTCTTGCTATTGGCTCTGTCAAGGCATGTGACGAAATATCGGAAGTTGTTGTTTTTTTTTTGTTTTTTCTTCTTATTATTATTATTATTATTGTTCTTCTTCTTCATCTTCTGGTGAAGATAAAACCTTTAGGACGCGGCTCTTGGACACATTTGTCCTTGTTGCTTCACGTGCGCGGGGTAGCAATGAGATGCATTTGTCGTGTACTTTTAATCGGTGCTAACTTGTTCGTACTTTTCCATCATGAACTTTGTTTCATGAACTTGTCCAACCAATGGCAGCACTGTAGGCTTGGTTTCTTAGCTTGACACTTGACGACTGGCCTGGGCTCTGTGACCTATCCCCGAAGGAGAGGAAGGCTTTATCGGGAGTGTGGCAATACCTTCTTGCCTGGCAGCTCGCTATTTACACCATCGTGCAAATGGCTCTCGTACTTGAGTTTCACTGGAGTTAAACGAAAGTTCACTGGAGTTTGTGGCCCTATCTTCCGTGGGTCTCTGCTCCTTTCACTGGCAGGACCACTATCATCGAACCCCTTTTAGTGAGCAGGTAATTTATGACACTTGAGTGGATCATATTGTCATGTTCAGGGCCCATTAACATCGGCCACTGAACGGATGGACCAAACAGCTTTTGACTCCTGTGGACACGTCCGATTAATCGTGGCTTTGCGTGTGCTGGATCGCCAGCAGCACATAAGAACCTTCATCGAATTTAAGGGGATTTATTTCCCAACCAAAATAATTACCAAGGGATGGTGGAATCACGACGGAGGGAGAAAGGGCAAACACGGAATTCCCGATAAAAAAATAACTAACTATTTGCAAGATAAATAAATAACTCCAAAGGCACCACACACCGACCTCAAACACAGATAGGAATGGGAAACGAAAACCCGGGTGAGGCCTTACCTGCTGTAGAGACATCGACGAGGATGGTGGGCAGTCACAAAGCAAGGAGATGACAAACAGGCGATGAGGTAGGCGAGGCAGGATGATGAACAGGCAGCAGGCAGATGAAGTGGAGAACAGATGAAACAGGGAGCAAATGATGGAGCAGGAACACGAGCAGGCAAGCAAGGCGATGAAGCAGGCACGATAGAGGGAGCAACCATTTTTCTCCAATGATCTCCCCCTTCCTCATCGCTTTGCACCGAACCCAATTCTCACAAGACCTGTAAAACCCGAAACCTCAAAAACTCCTCCACTCACTCTCTGGACAACACTGCCCCTCATGAGCCAATCCAAACTCCACCTCTCTCTCTCTCTCTCTCTCTCTGAGGACACCGTTCCTCCAAAACTCCTCCTTTTCTCAGCATGACACCCCTCTCTAAACACTCTTCCCTGTCTTTCCGAAAGCCTCACATCGGTGCCTCACATAGGGGATTACAAAAGGTTGCACATATGATTCCTTCACCTTAAACCCTGAATAATTAATAACAATGCCCCACCATGCCTGGTGTTTGCTCAATGGTCAGGGTGGTGGGCTTGGAATCCAAGGATCCTGAATTCAAATTCCATTCGGCTATTGAATTAATACCAGGTGGGGTTGACTCTGCCTGTTATCCTTCTGAGGTCGACAAAATGAGAGCCAGCATGCTGGTATCCTGCGTCGGAGTGGCGATCCATCCAGGATTGTGCCCAATAGCCAAGGAAACTGCTTTGGCAGCACCAACGCTCTGCACAGAGTGTGGTCCCAATGGATGGATGGAGGGAATGTCCCACCCTTCGTATTGTGCACATTCAAACAAGACAATTCTTAAGCTACATTTCCCTGCTTATTACATCGAGATTTCAAGCTACTCGAACATTGACCATACTATTCTAAATATTTCTATCTGTGCGGAAGTAATAACTCTCCCCCTCACCCCCTTTACAAACGTAACAATATTATTCTGTGGACACAATGCCTAATTGGTCCACTGGAGATACGCAATTTCTTGCTTCTTATTGAACTCGTGACTGAGTGTACTCAAGCTTCACAGCTTATGGGACACCGCTCAGACTGGACGAAGCCGTGAACCTTCAGTGGTGAGTAGAAGTCGATAACTCGATTTTCTATGCATCGTTTCTTCTTTTCTGGGAAGGGTAGTTGTGTGGAGCCTGAATTAACAGAAAATGTTTACAATTAATAACACCCACACATATGAGAAGCAGAACATAGATCTCAATGTCCTAACAGCCCAACAGGATCAGAGACAGAGAGACACAGCCGACACAGACAGACTTGTTTCTCAGGTCTGGAGCATTTAAGCACATCGATCATTGACTGCTCCTTCAATGCATGATGGTGAGTGGATGGATGGTCATGGTCAAAAGAGAGAAAGCACATTGAAAGTGTGTGTAAACACTCAGTTTAATAGATCACCAGGCATGCTGTAAGAACTGATGAGCTTTCCGAGCAGGGTTGCCTCCGTTCTCACGAATGGACTGAGCTCTGCGGCAGAAAACATAGCCTTGGCTTGGTAACTAAAGCAAACTGAGCCTCGTTGCCTTGGTGATCGGATGGTGCCTGTGCTTTCATTAATCACCGTTGGTTCACAGTATCCTGACCAACCCTTCCCCCACCTCCCCCCTCTTCCACCTCCTTTTGTCCTTCTTTCACCACCATGTAACACCTCTCGCCTCCATCGTCTCCAACATGCTTTTTCAGCCAACACAAAGGATCTACATTTTCCAAAAGATGTTAAATTACCTTCCTGCTATTTAATTGATCCCAAGCGAAGATCATTGGAATACTGTGATTGTACCGAGTATAGACCTACACAAGGTGATATGTATGACACATGGGAATAATGTAGGGGGGGGGGTTCTTTTTTTAGTTCAGGATCAACCCTTTACATGAAATCATCTCTGCAATTATCATGAAATATCATGGGATCTGAAAAGAGATTGAAGGGAATCTCATCAGATCCCAATAATTGGAGATGTCTTTTTTTTTTTAACATAATGTCTTGTTCAGCATTACAAAAGGTATTTATTCATCTTGTTTAGTCCTATCTTTTCCTCCAGATGAATGAAGAAAATTTGTATGACAAAGCCTGCTCATGATACAGTGCCCCCTTCTGGTATTGAATCATCCTCCCAGCAGTTCAGTTGGCGAATCCATTAGAAAACCAGGAAGGGCACTCGGTGGAGCACACACCTCCGCCAGGCTGAACAGTTTACCTTTCGTATCCCACCGATAGGCCGGATCTGGATTTGGACTTCAACGAAAATCTAGTCGGCTTGTTCTAGTCACCTGACTCATCCACCAAGTTTCGTCCAAATCCGTCCACAACTCTCTGAAATATCGTGCTACGTATCGTTTTTGGCCATATCTCTCAATGGTGAAGAATCGTTTGTAATTTTTTTTTTGAAGTTCTCATATCCAGATGAAGATCTTCACCGAAATCGAATCAGTTTGTCCTTGTTGCACACCTAAACCTGTCCACCAAGTTTCGTCGGAATCCATTCATAACTTTTTTGAGATATCCTGTTCAGAGACAGACAAACAGACATGGAGGAAAACATAACCTCCACCACCATCCGCCAGCCTTCGGTGATGGAAGTAACAATAACTGGGAGGCAGTAGAACTATTGGGCGATCACACCACCCAAGTTACTCCACCTTAGACATGTAACTCTTCCGAACCTAGCAATGGATGGATACCTGAGTGTGGTCATAGTTCATGTGCAACTAAACAGGACAATGGCATTGCATCCCGGAAGTTTAGGCCTTATAGTTTTGGCCAAAATATAAGGAGGAGCTCATCGGCCTTATAGTTTTGGCCAATCAGGTCTCAATTTGAGACTCTCAAAGCAGGTCTCCAGGCCTGAGTATTTCCATTGAATTTATCACAAGATGAAGGACTGCTTCTCTCCCAACACTTCATGGTTGCTGAGTTTGCGGTCCGGCACCATCTCAAATCTGCTCTTACCCCTTCGCACTTGTAGCTTTTTGTCCACCAAAGATCGGTGAAGTTGCACTCGCTTCTTCATTCGTATGCAGCACAACGTTGTGGGGTAGCACCGCTGCTGAAAGGTGTGTCTGTGCCCTTGATACAATGCTCTCTGCTGGTTCGGGGAGAAATTAGTGATTTGGTCAGGGTGCCGGCGATGGATCCCCTACTCTTCGTGAAGAACACCATGGAATCTTTAACATCCACCAACTAATGCCGTCAGACAGGAAGCCTGTTCAACGTTCACCCGAGGGACGGCACACACATTGATGAATCACCTTGTCTGTGAAGCACTGGGATGACGGTTTATAGCTGGATCGGGATTCAAACCCAGGCTCGACAGCCGAGAGGTGAGTGTGCATACTCCTCGGCCATCATGTCAGCCCTGTTGCACTTGCTAATCACTCAAAATGACAATCAATAGCCATTACCTTCTTTTACTGTCCCCAAGTCTCGTCTCTGCTCACCTTCATTCCTCGTCTCCTCTTTTCCTGTCTGCTGAATCACCCCCTTGAGTACATTCAATCATACTCTTCCCTTCGGTCCTTTAAGGTGGTGAACCACCAACATTTTGTATGCTCTTTGTCTAACCATGATCTTTTCCTTGTCTCACTGATCTTTCTACCCCTTTGTCCACCTTGTAGATGCATTCTTTGTGGCTGGAAGGTCTGTTTCCATGCTCATCATTTACCTGTCCTTATCTGCTTCTTTGTGCCCTGCGTTAGACTCCCTCTTGTTGCCTTGAGTGTTTGTAAATCCTTTCCTGTTTCCCCCATCCACCTATTCCCTTCGGCTGCAATGGTTTTGCTTTCGCATCTCTCCCTCTTTTCGCGTCTCTCTCTCTTTTATTAGTCATATTCTCTCTGTATAAATGAGCTGAAAATATCAGCAATCATAGATTCAGCTATCAATACTCTTTAAATAGGTGGTTGCTCTCAAATAATTATTGTTTGCACTGCGGTTTAGAGTTTAATTTGCAATGAATAGCAATCAAATTCAAGTGAAGCTCCTTACTTGTTTCAACGGCTTGCTTCAATCACATAATTCGTTAATGACAAATATTTACTGAGATTTCTTCCTTTAAGGATTTGCAGGAGTATGAGGAATATTTTTTAGAAATTTCCATATAAATATTGACTTCGCAGTCTAATCACATGCCTGGTGTTGGCCTAATGGTGAGGGTGGTGGGCTTGGGATCCCAGTTGGGATCCCAGGATCCTGAGTTCAAATCCCACATGCTGTTGAATTAATATCAGGTGGGGTTGACTCTGCCTGTCATCATGCTGATGTTGGCAAAATAAGTGCCAGCTTGCTGGTGTCCTGCGTTGGAGTGGTGACTTGTCCAGGATTGTGCCCAATAGCCAAGGAGGCTGCTTCGGCAGCACCGACGCTCTGCACAGAGTATGGTCCCAATGGATGGATGGAATCCAATCACAATAGAAACTTCCAGAAGCATGATTCAATGCTGTTTGGGTGGAAATTTCAGAGATACATTGTCATGTGAAGGTTTTTCTTGGGAAAATCCTTGTAAGATCTGACGTTCCTCGGTGGACTTTCCAAATTATTTCTTCAGAGAGCTGTCCACGCCAGTCTGATGTAATTTTGCCGAAACGTTGGATGCCACATTGACACTCGATTGGAATGTTGCGCAAACTGTTCTCATGACATTTTATCAGTCTTCTGCAAAATAAACCATGCCTTAACTACCAATTCTGATTTTGCACTCCATAAGGCCATTTTGCTGTCTGACCTAGACTTGAAGCGATGGGCATGCTTACAGGAACATCATTGGGTTGAGCTGTCCTCCTACATCATGATCGACAATGTAACAAAAGCTTCAAAAGTGTTATCCAGATAACCTGACCCTCTTAATTGAAATGGGTGCCATGAAGCTCTGTGCCACACTGGCACTTGCTGATTCTTCACCAACAAGGAGTGCCACCCTGCTTCCCTCCCCTTTACCCAGTTCACAGGATTTCTAAATTGCAACTAGGAAAAAAACAAAAAAACAAAGCCAAAATTAAATTTGCATTCTGGCTCAGTTGTACTCTGTGAAAAACACAGAACCAGCCATGGCATAAAGCAGTGTCAGTTAGCCGACATTGGCTTTTGAAACCTTTATGAGCAAATCGGCAGTCCAAACCTTTGGAGAAAGGAATCAATCCACGGATGCGTTTCTGGCTCCCTGACAGTAATCAGCATGGAGAGGATTCTCCCTCAGATGAGCTGGCACGCCTTCCCTTAAGAGATATACAACAAGTACCTCTTCTTAGCTGGAATGGATGCAGCACACTACAAACAGACTTTTGGAATGGCCACGGGCTCTTTTTGAAATGTCGCACTACATATCGTTTTTGGCCATATCTCTCAATGGTGAAGAATCGCTTGGAAAAAATTTTAAGTTCTCATCCAGATCAGAATGTTAACCAAAAAACGAATGAATTCTTCCTTGTCACACATCCGTGTCCACCAAGTTTCGTCCGAATCTGTCCACAACCTTGAGATAGTGTGCTACATATCGTTTTTGGCCCGATCTCTCAATGGTGAAGAATCAGTTTTAAAAAATTCCAGTATCTGGATCCGAATCTTCACCAAAATCAAAATTTTTTTGTCCTTATCACACACCCAACCTCTCCAACAAGTTTTGTCAGAATCCATCCGCAACTTTTTTCAGATATCCTGCTCACAAATAAACAGACAGACTACAGAGGTTAAAACATTACCACTGTCCACCTTCGCTAGTGGAGGTAAAAGAGATAAATCCAGTGCTTTGAAATGGTAAAGAAAAAAACATCTGCTATGGTATGTATTACACCACCTGCAGTGATTGTGGTAAATCGTATATTGGTGAATCCGGGTGACAACTGGGTGATCTCTTCTGTAAACACCTGGTCGATGTATGAACTAACAGCACAGATCTCTTCAAGCTGGTTGCTTGACATTTCAATCTTCCCCTGACATTCGTTCAGCCACGAGGCAGTCTCTGGTATCTTTCTCCACTTCAGCACCATGGACAGTCACAAGGATAAATAGCAAAGCCTTATCTGCAGGATCCACACATCGACTCCCCATGGGATGAACGAGCGCTTTTCATTCACTTTACAAGAAACATACACTCCCTAAGGGAGTGCCAGGGGTTGGGGTGTGGTGGAGGGGAAAGGGGGGGGGGAGGTTCTTCAGTCATTTTACTCTAATTATACATTTTCTCACACTATGATGGATGAAAATGATGCTTTAGACTCAGATGGGGGGATTGCGGAGGGGGTGTTATTATCCTTACCATTATCATTGTAGATGTTATTATTCATACTATTTTGTAATAACGATGACATTAGCATTATTACGAGCAGAGTACCCAACCTACGGCAATCTTGTTCCAAGCGCGCAACATGTTCTTCTGATGCATACCTTTATTTGGGCGGTGTATAGGCAACTGACAGCTATGTGTAGGCAAAAAATAAAAACCCATGAAGTTATGTGTATGAAGAAAAAAACATACCTACTGTATCTAGTTAAAAACACCTCACTGCACTGGAAAACGTGGAGGCAGGAATACTGTGCTGTAAATGGAGTAGACTTGTAATATCCTCCCCCATCTGAAGGTGGTGTCACATGATACACATTTACATAAATAATTTGCATCCCTTCCCCTCACCCCAAGATCACCATGAAAGATTAAACACCCCTATACATTAAATGAGGTCATGCTTTTCCTAGATAGCAAGTCTGGATGGAATCGGCCCACAACTGTAGGAGTAGTAGCGCAACTAACAAACAAACAAGAAAAAGACCTCGTGCAGAGTGCAATACTTGCGAAATTCATAAAAAAAATTTGACTTCTATAATAATTGTGGTATTTGAAT
>NC_140969.1:101453357-101465857 GCF_056783735.1 Eptatretus burgeri
TATAATCTTTGTGAAGAAGAGACACAAACCGTGGTGAGAAGAACACATGAAGCATTTCTGACAGAGACATAAGGGTGGAAAAGCGTTTTAAAATGTTTGGAGATGTTGATTCAGTTTGGAGATATTGGAAAAAAGAGAGGGGGGAAAAAAGTTGAACAGGAAGTATAGGCAGAAGGGAATTCAAGTAGAATGAGATTGCTGTGCTGTGAAGTGTAAAAATAGTTTGTGGGTTTTTTTTGTAGTTTTTTTTATTTTTTTGAAGTGAGGGCGGGAAGTAGGATAATATTGATGAGGTAAATATAAAATACTTGGGAAGAAATCAGCAAAACGAGGAATATGGAGATGGGAATTTTCACATGTTCAATGTAAGGAGGGACTGAATTGGTCCTCGAACATTACGAAACAAATTCAACTGATCGTTATGGGTTTGGGGTGGTGTGCGGAGGGTTCACGAAGCGGTGGCTCGGACCCGCTACTGGACCTCCGACCCTGAAGACTCAGTTGAGTCGAGCTATGCCTGGAAACAATCGACGTTGCTTCACATTGAATCCTCTCTATGGCAGCCATGTCCATCCGGAGCTGTGGTGACCAAAACTGCACACAACATTCTTGATGAGGACTCACTAAATTCCGATATGATGTTAAAAACACCTCCTTTGATTTATAATTTATCCCCCTAACAATACAACTGCAATCATGTTTGCTAAAATCTACCTTACCAACAAGCTTAGTATCATCTGCAAATTTGGGAAGCCTCCTTGTTCGTTTGGATGCAGCACAATGGTGCGGGGTTGCATCAATGGCTGAGGTCGCGGCTTCACCGCTGATGCAGTGCCCTCTGTTGCTTAGGGCGGGAATTTGAAATTTGGTTTATGGTGCCGGCAATAGCTCGCATACTCTTCGCGAAGGACACCATCGATCCATCCATTGGGAACATACTCTGTACAGTGTTGGTGCTACCGAAGCAGTCTCATTGGCACAATCCTGGACGGGTCGCCACTCCGACACAGGGATACCAGCAAGCTGGCACTCATTTTGCCGACCTCGGAAGGATGACAGGCAGAGTCAACCCCACCTGGTATTAATTCAACAGCCGAGTGGGATTTGAACTCAGGATCCTAGGATCCTAAGCCCACCACTCGAGCCATTAAGCCAACGCAAGGCATGCGAAGGACACCGTGGGGTCTTTAACGTCCACCAACGAATGCTGGCAGATGGATTTCCATTTAACGTCTATCTGAGGGATGGCACACACGTTGATGAATCACCCTACCTGTGTAACACCGAGATGAAAATTTGATGGAGATTGGTCAAGGAGTGTGTGTGTGTGTGTGTGTGTGTGTGTGTGTGTGTGTGTGTGTGTGTGTGTGTGTGTGTGTGTGTGTGTGTGTGTGTGTGTGTGTGTGTGTGTGTGTGTGTGTGTGTGTGTGTGTGTGTGTGTGTGTGTGTGTACACATGTTATTGTTGTGTTGGCAACATGCAGTATATTGAAGTGAAAAAACCAGATCCTCAATTTATTACACCACAAATAAACATCTACACCTTTTCATATTTTCAGCATAGCTCCACATATAAATGTTTTTACGTTCTAAATAGTCAACCACAATTATTTACCTGATTATAGTGACTTACTTATCCCATAATTGAGCATGTCTGTTTATGCATTTATTATGGCATTAAAACCAGCTCTGACTGCCTCGATCGCTACCGGTGACCCGGCTGAGAATAGTTTAACAAGTTCCACCATCCCCACCACCCAAAAAAAATAACGAGGAATAAAATTATTCACATCGTATTGGCAGAACACGAGGGAGACATTTTACTATGCGATAAAAAGCTTAATAAGATAAATCTTAGCAAGAGAGTTTCCAATTTCAAAAACTGGCTTAAAAGTGAGTTTCTTTAAAAAAAAAAAAAAATTAAAAAAAAATCATTCTCACTATCGAAGCTATTGCTCACGTGGCTTACCCAGGAACTTTTACTGTTAATCTGTTTAAAGCTGAATATCCTCGTAAGCACTGAACAAAAGTGCATCATGAGGTTTTAAGTTGAACGCGATCATGCTCCAGGTATCCCATAGTCCCCTTAAGTCTGCCACCTATACACTTAAACTCCATATCGACAGGGCCAAGGTTACTGGTGGGTCTGAAATCGTAATTAATCCAATATTAATCCATTTATTATTATGATAACAATAATAAGTGTCAGTGTGCGTCAATGTGCGCGTGTGTGCCTCCTCCATAACTCCAAAACAATGAAACCTAGCAGCCCAAAACGTTGCACGCACATCAAGGGAACTCCAAGCGAGTGCATGAATGAAAACTGGGTAATTGGATTAATTTAAACATCCCTTTTGAAGATAATTAACGGGATGCTCATCATGAAAATAAAATTAAAAGGTTTACTCTTGGTCAGCTCACTGTATATTTGCAGGGCGTCTTCAGCTGCCATTTTGTTTCGGCCTCCTCAATAATGCCATGACTGGGAACCATGATGTACTCTCACGGGTTAATTAAAGTATATAATCAGATTCGGTCGATGGATTTGAGGATCGAAGCTCATGTACTAAATAAGTGGTGAAATCTGGAGTGAAATCTGAAAATTTAAAGAAATTAAGCGATTGTTATAATTAAGAGTATTTAATTCAAGTGAAGCTGTGATCCTTTCTTCTCCATATTCACACAAGAAAATGTGAAATTGCCAAAGCATTAAGCTTGACTTTTACTACTGTTCAGATCAATATATTGAGTGAGGAAAAGATGAAGGAATTTTTTTTTTTGTCTACCTTGTCGAGGTTCGTGTGAGAGCGAACAGGCAACACACATAAAGGGGGCATGAGACAAGAGGCGCGGGAGTGGGAGGGACAAAACAGGGGGAACAGACACATCAGGAAATCTGTGGAAGGGAGAGGGATGGGACAGGGAACATGGGGAATAGAAGATGGACATTACAGGGACTGTCAGGAAGGAAAGCAGGGAAGTTGAAGGAAGTGGGCTTGGGTGAATTATCGGGGGTAGAAAAGATCAAGGATTTGGATGGGGGATGATAAGAGGTGGTGGTGAACATCTGTTTTGAAGACCTGGAGGGAAGAATGGGAATGAATAGAGTGAGGGAGTTTATTCCAAAGGCGGGAAAAAAAAGAGGAATGAAAGAGTGAAGGTGAGCAGTGATTCGTGATTTTGGGAGTTTTACCAGAAGGGGGTGGTTGGCTGACCTTGAGCACCCTGAGGAAATGTGGTGGGGACAAATCGCAGAGAGAGCAGGGTGGGGAGGCAAGGCTGGAGAGGAGACGGTAGAAGACGGAAAGACCACCGACCAACCTGCGGTGATTGAGTGAGAGGCCCAAAGACTCAGCCTCATTGCGGCAGATGCCGATTATCTGAAATGCCCTAGTTTCTACAGCGTGAAGCCGAGAAAGGTGGGAGGCAGGAGCACCAGCCCAGAGGGGAGAGCAATACTCCATCAGGCTACGGAAAAAAAGCTTTGTAAGTGGTCAGGAGCTCAAGAGGGTCGAGGAAGGACTTTGCATGACGGAGGATTCCCAGGCGGCGACTGATTTTGGAGGCGAGGTTTGAAATGTGGCTTTCCGAGGAAAGGTCATGGCAGATAGTGAGACCCAGAAGCTTGAAAGAAAGGGCTTCTTCCACAGGATTGTTGAGAAAATGGATGGGGGGGGGGTTCTAAACGGTCCTTTCAAAGAGACATAGTGAGAGTGTGAGATTTGTCCGGATTGAAAGACATGTTCCACGTGTTGGACCAGTTTGTGATTTTATCCAGATCTGCAGTGAGCGAAGAAGCTGCTGCTTGCTGGTCTGAGGGATGACCGATGGTAAGGCAGAGGGTGGAGTCATCAGCAAAGAGATATAGAGGATTTTCCAGAGAGTCGGAGAGATCATTGATGAAAACCAGAAAAAGAACAGGGCCCAGAACGCTACCTTGAGGAACTCCAGCCTGCACAGGAAAAGGGGATGAAAGAACTCCATATAGTGCTACACGTTGACTGTGAGCCATGCATGGAGATGGCCTTGGATACCATGGGAAGAGTTTGGCGAGTAGGGCAGGGTGCCAGACTGTGTCAAAAGCATGTGATATGTCCAGGGATACGGCTCGGATTTCGTGTCTGGCATTGAGGACCTCCATCCATTGTTGGGAGAGCAGAAGCAGCATTACCAGGGTAGAGTGACCTGGTCTGAAACCAAATTGATGATCGGAAATCAAGCCTTTGGAGAAGAGGAAGGATTTCATGTCTGAAGCGATGATGGATTCCATAACGTTGCTGATGATTGGGAGAAGGCTGATTGGTCTGTAGTTGCAGGGATCTGTTTTTGCACCTTTTTATGCAGGGCAGTGATGTTTGCAGATTTCCAAGCAGATGGCAGATGACCATGAGCAAATTAGAGGGTGAATAGAACAGAGAGAGGGTGAGCAAGAGCAAAAGAGCAGGCTTTGAGGACACGTGGGCTGATGCCGTCTGGACCGGTTGCAGAATCCGAGTCGAGGTTTGACAGCAAGCTCTCCACCTTGTCAGGAGAAAAGGACACAGAGTCCAGGGACAGTTGGGTGCGACTGGGTAAGGTGGGTAGAGAAAGTGATGGGTTTTTGACACAAGATTTAGCTGCAAACACCGAGTTTAGGCATTCAGCTTTTACACATGCAGTATCAGCAGTGCGGGCATTTGAGGTAAGGGAGGGATGGAGGGGGAACATACACCAGAAACAGATTTGATTAAACGCCACCAGGATTTTGAGGAGGGAGAGAGGTTTGAGAGTTCAGACTTGAGATTAGAAAGATGTTGTTTTCTGGCTCTCCTGAGGGTAGATACACACTTGTTCCAAGCTTTCTGGAAGGAACTGAGATTGCCCTCAGTTGGGTTTCCTTTCCATGAGGCAAAGGCAAGTTGTTTCAGGACAACTGCCTCGCCACAAGCTTCAGTAAACCAAGGGTCAGAGGAAGGGAAGGGCAACTGAAGACGAGAGTGGATAAATCTGTGCATGAGGGAGAGCCGTTTTCTTTGAAAGAATTCCCAGGATGAGTTGATATTGGAGAAAGCAGCGAAAGGAGACCAGTTTATAAGTTTGATGGCTGCTTGGAGACCCTGCCAGTCGGCTTGAGTGAAATGCCAGACTCGACGGCGGTGAGGTGGTTCTCTGATAATAGCCAGAGAGATGTCCACTTTGACAAGGCCGTGGTCAGAAGAACCGATTGGAGCGGAGAAGAGCGGCAGATATTGTCAGTGAAATTTGTCAAAATCAGATCCAGAAGAGATGGAGTACCATTGGTTGAGATCCGGGTCGGGAAGTTGACCGATTGAGTCAGTCCCAATAAGTCGCAGAAAGCTTTTGCTGAGGTGCCATGACAGGTGAGAGAGGTACCCACACCGAGCCAACTGGCATGATGACAATTGAAGTCGCCACATAAGAGGAAGAGAGAGTTTAGATGAGAAGATAGAAGATGGTCCATGTTTTCGGATAGTGAGGTGTAGATGGAGTCATCACTGTTAGGTGGCCGGTACAGTACACATGTAAACATGAGGTGGGAGCGGAGGGAAGCCGTAGCCAGAGGTATTCCGGGGGTGTGGGGGAGTGAGAGCAGTGCATGGAGAGTGAGGAATAGAGTCTTTGATGAAGAGTGCAACTCCTCTACCAGGACGAGGATCAGGTCTGTCATACCGGAGGAGGGAGTAACCAGGGAGAGATACTCGGGAGTCAGACACATCTTTGGAGAGGAAACTTTCTCTTCGGCAGATTATGTCTGGTTTGTCAGTGGAAACCTATATGGAAAGATCTGAAAAGTTTGAGCGAAGGCCCCGGATATTTGAGGTCCACACTGTTAATGAAGAGGGAGGGGAGGAGGCTTTGGGTGCAGGGGGTGGGAGGGGGAGGGGAGGAAAAGGGATGAGGGGGAGGTAAGGAGGGTTGTTGAAAGAGTGTGGGGGATTGCAGAATAGCTCATGGAGGGGGCTGCATGAAGAGGCGAAAAGGCTCTGTGGTGCTCGGGGAGAGGCCGGACAAGAGAGGGGGAAGAAGGCACTCGAGCACTTGAGGAGGTGGAGTGAAGAGAGGGAGGTGAGAAGGCAGTGGAAGGAGGCAGCTTTGTGGATGAGAGGGGGGGGCAACTTTGAGAAGGATGAGTGAGGGGATGAAAGGTGGGACAAAGGTGAGGGGGGAATTTTTGAGAGAGGTGAGAGGGAGGCTTGGAGGGAGAAGAGTGGGATGGTTGCTTTGAGAGTGAGAGGGGTGAGATGGCACTGAAGTTGGAAAAAAAGAATGGTTGATAGAAAGCGAACATTCATAGCAAACTGCGGTTTTTAAAAGTTCTAGGTCAGAGATGCGATTTAACACAATTATTGATAGATGCAATAAAGGTGAATTCAGAGAATCGAGAGAAGAAACGCTGTAACAGTTGGATTTTTTTAGGCAATGAATGAAGGAGAGGTCGAAATGAGAGCAGTCTGTTAAAATCGCAGAAGAGTAGTGCATTATGAAACAGTGAAGAGTACCACATGTGTGAGAGAGGAAGATGAAGCATGATAAGATATCATTTTTGTTATTATTATGAATGTTTGAGAAAGTTTTCAACAGATTAAGTCATGGAAGTGTTGTAGAAAAAAATTGAGGAAGAAGGAGGAAGAAGAATAAGAGGAAGGAGAAGAGGCGATGAGGAGGAAGAAGAAGAAGCAGAATCAGGAGAAACGTGGCGGGGTTTTTTTTTAAAGATAAGAAATAGATAGATTAGTTGGGAGAACTGGGGGACGTTAGGAAAGTGGGGAAGATAGAAATTGAAGGTAATGGGGAGAAAAAACCAATAAAATGATCGTACACCGAGGGGAACCGGTAGGCCTCAGCCTCAAGCCTCAAACACCTGGTAAGACGTCGCCAAAAACTCACAAAATAGCACGATTTTTGAAACAAAACCGAACTAGGAACACACAGTAACATGTAGGTGAAAAAAATAAACAGTTAAAATGGGACAAATAAAGACCGGAAACTTTTCTTTGAGATAGTCAGCAGAGAGCTCCTAAGGAGACCTCTTGATGCTCCAAACCTGGAACCGGAAGTGAATGTTGCAAAAGTGTAACTTCATCGAGCGCAATGAAAATAATTAACCAACAGGATCGCCGTGAAGGATGAGTTCTCCGTGGGGAAATCTCTGGAGTCAGGAAAGCAACATAAACTAGAAGGGCACTCGGTAGAGTGCATACTTCTGCCACGTCATGCCTGATCCATGAGAACATATCGGGCCGAATACATTTTTGAAATATCGTGTTATATGATTGTTTTTGGCCCCATCTCTCAATGGAGAAGAATCACTTAAAAAAATTAAATAATTCTCGTATCCAGATCCGTAAAACCCTTCATTCCGCAAAACGCAAAAACGCAAAAAAATCTGAAAACCCACTCCGTGGGAGTACCTCCTGTGCAGCTTCCCTTCGCAGGGCAGCTCACCGGATGACGGGATTGGGGCAAAGCCTTCGGGACCCCCAATCTTTGATAGGAGGGAAACCACGGGGTAACATCCCTGGGTCAGATTGCAGGAGAGTGCGTCGGAGTGGTGCTGAGGTGTCGTCCACCAGACGGCGGTCTTCTTGGGTTAACCTGAGGCGGTTCCTTCGGGTGGGTACCTGGAATGTCCTATCCCTAAGAGAGGATGATCACCTGTCTCTGTTATCATCTGAGCTCAAGCGTTTGGACATCGGGATTGCAGCTCTCTCTGAGGTTCGGAGACCGGATTGCGGCGAGATAATGGTGGGTGGTTAAACCTACTATTGGTCTGGTCGCTCTGATGGTTACCATACCCAAGGAGTTGCTGTAGCTGTGTCCAATAAGCTGACCCCAATGATAATTGAGGTAACACCGGTCAACGAGCATATTATGAGATTAAGGATTCGTCACTCCTTAGGTGTCATTTCCCTGGTATCTGTTTATGCTCCGACTGAGGCGAGTGATCTCACCGTGAAGGATGCATTCTACGCCACACTCGAGTCTGTGGTTGATCAGTGCCCCAGACGAGATACACTTCTAGTCTTGGGGGATTTCAATGCATCGACTGGATGTGCGTTGGTCCCCATGGGTCAGGAACTATGAACCAGAATGGCACTAAGTTCCTTGACTTTGCAAGAAGTCATGGACTTAGGGTGGCTGGTTCATGGTTTCAGCGCTCACAAGCTCATCGCTGGACTTGGTATTCCAACGCTGGCGGTGTGGCAAAGGAGATTGACCATGTCCTCATTGACGGTCGTTGGAGGATGATCCAGAACTGCAGGGTCTACCGGAGTGCTCAGTTCCTCAATACTGACCACAGGCTTGTTGTAGCAACTCTAAAGATGCACCTTAAATCCTGGAGAATAGTGCCATCCCAGCCTTGGCTGGATGTTGCCAAGCTCAGGGATGAGAGAGTAGCTGAGGAGTTTGCGAACAGGCTGAGTGGACACTTGGGGGGGGGTCTGGGTGCTTTGGGGGGTCCTGAAGAGTTGTGGAGCGCCTTCAAGACCACCGTCCTTGATGTTGCCGGTGGATGCCTTGGAGCTCACCGCAGGGCAAAGAAGAATTTTGTCTCTCAAGGGATACTGGATACCATTGATCAGAGTCGCAGGGCCAGGCTGAATGGCAGAGCTGAGCTGTTCAGGGAGCTGAGGCGTAAAACTGTACGTGCACTGAGGGTGGACAAGGAGGCCTATGTGCGAGGAATCTGTGAGGGGGTAGAGCATCACCTGTGGACAGGTGATTCTTGTCCCGCTTACAGGGGAATTCGCGCATTACGTTCATCCAAGCCCATCCCTCGGAGCACTACAGTTCAAGCAGAGAGTGGTAGGCTCTTGACAGAGGAGTCTGAAGTGAAGGCCCGCTGGGCCGGTTAATTTGAGCGGTTGTACCAGGCTGATCCCCCAACTGTCGAGTTGGACGTCAAGGGTGTTACAATCCCTGTTGCTGACCGTCGAATCAACTGTGGTCCACCTACGCTTGTGGAAACACGGGCTGCGGTGAACCAGTTGAAACGGGGCAAAGCTCCAGGGATCTCTGGCATCCATGCCGAACTTCTCAATGCTGGTGGAAATGCTGCACTCGTGTCGTTGCATGCAGTTTTGTGCTCTGCCTGTAACACAGGCATCATCCCAACTGACTGGAAGAGGGGGCTTGTTATCCCTCTCTGGAAAGGGAAGGGTGATCGCCAAGACTGCAACAACTACCGAGGGGTGACGCTGCTCTCAGTGCCGGGCAAGGTCTTTGCTCGGATAATTCTCGATAGGGTTCGCCACCATCTGCTTGAGCACCAGCGTCCAGAGCTGTCAGGCTTTACACCAAAGAGGTCAACGATTGACCGTATCCTTGCACTTCGTGTCCTCACCGAATGCAGACGAGAGTTTCGGCAGGGGCTGCTTGCAGCCTATGTTGATCTCTGTAAAGCATTCGATTCAGTGAATCGGGATGTCCTCTGGAGGATTCTTGGTCTTCGTGGGGTGCCACCAAAACTGATCGATCTGATGTCTGAACTCTACTCTGGTACTGAGAGTGCTGTGAAGTGTGGTGGTACCATCTCTGACTTATTTCCAGTTGTTACTGGAGTTCGTCAGGGATGTGTACTTGCCCCCACACTTTTCAGCACTTGTATGGACTGGATTCTAGGGAGGATGTCGGAGAGATCAAGTTGCGGTGCGTCATTTGGGAATGTCAAGATCTCGGACCTTGACTTTGCAGATGATGCAGTCATCTTTGCGGAGACTTTAGACATCCTCTTGGGGGCCCTCGAGGTGCTGAATGAGGAGTCGGAGCCGCTGGGATTACGGGTTTCTTGGGTCAAAACTAAGATCCAGGCTTTCGGTGACATCTTGGATGCTGCTGTCCTGTCTGTGTCTGTTTGTGGTGAGGATGTTGAGGTCGTGGAGAGATTCACTTACCTTGGTAGTGATATTCATGTCTCTGCTGGCTGCGAGTCAGAGGTCAATAGACGTCTGGGTCGGGCCTGGGGAGTCATGGATTCACTGGATCATGGGGTATGGCGCTGCCGGTACCTGTGCGGGAGGACGAAAGTCCGAGTCTTCAGGTCCTTGGTACTTCCAGTCTTGCTCTATGGGTGCGAGACTTGGACTCTGACCAAGGATCTGAGACGGAGACTTAATTCCTTTGGTACCAGGTCTCTTCGGAGAATCCTTGGCTATCGCTGGTCGGATTTTGTGTCCAACGAGCGGTTGCTGAGAGAGACTCGGATGAGATTTGTTACCTGCATAGTCCGTGAGCGTCAGTTGTGGCTGTATGGACATGTGGCTCGTTTTCCTGACTCTGATCCTGCTCACCAGATTCTCTCAGCGAGGGAGTCTCATGAGTGGAGGAGGCCAGTGGGTCGACCACGTGCCTCATGGTTGCAACAGGTTAACCATCATCTCAAGGAGATGGGGATGGGCCTGGCATCTGCCTGGGGGATGGCCAGACGGAGGCCCCTGGAGTACCGGCGGAAAGTGGACGCAGCGACGTGCTGTTCTGGCACATGCTCCCATACCTGACCTGAAAAGATCCGGATTCGGATCTTCACCAAAATCGAATCAATTCTTCCTTGTCACACACTCCAGCGTCAGCTGGAGTGGTGTAAAGCTCACTGCCATGGAACTCTTGAACAGTGGAAACGCGTTCTCTGGAGTGATGAATCACACTTCACCATCTGGCAGTTCAACAGAAAAACCTTGGTTTGGAGGATGCCAGGAGAACACGACCTGCCCAAATGCATAGTGCCAACTGCAATAGTCCAAATGCATAGTCCACCAAGCATCATCCGAATCTGCCAACAACTTTTTGAGATATCCTGTACACAAACAGACAAACAGACAGACAAACAGACAGAAAGGGGTGAAAACATAACCTCCTTCACCTTCGGTGGTGGAGGTAATTAAATTAAACATCGAATTAGAAGAACAATCAACACAATGGGAAGAATGGATTAACATAACGTGAGTAAAGCAATGGGACAAGTGCACTACGAGTTCAAGAGAGAATTTGAAAATTTACTCTGAAAAGTTTCCATTAAAATTTTTTTATCTGTCAGAAACACATTCCCCCTTTAATACATTTTAACTCTGCCTCCCCCCCCCCATCACTTTCTCCCTCCCCCCCCCCCTTCCCTTCTCTCTGTCCACTCCTCATTCCCCCCTCCTAATAAAGTGCAGCACTCTCCTCCCACACCTCTCTCTCTCTTTCTCTCACTCCTAACCACTCCTCCCAAAGTGTATCGCGATGTGTGGTGAGGCATTGCCCTCCCCCCTCAATCCAAGCTCCCCACTGTCTTAGCCCCCCCTTATAATTACTATAGATTGCAATATAATAATATTTTAATTCATTTACGCTGAAAAATAAAATATTTCCACTCAATTTTTTTTGTCAGGAACACATCCCCCCTTTAATACATTATTATTTAATTCATCCCCCCCACCCCCACAATTCCTCTCTCTTCCTCCTTCCTCACTCCCCCACTCTCTGTATTCCCATCAGCATAGCGACAGTCGGTATTTGCTCGGAGTTAATATGGATTAACGTGCCTTGCCCCAGCCACATCCTTTTCTTTCCTATTTCCCTTCCCTCTCCAACCCTGTGCCCTCAGGTCACCGCTCAATCCATAATCACATGTTGCTTCTTACAAGCGCCTCCCATCACTAATACCTGCTTTACTAAGCCGAGATGTCGGCCTGACACACTAAGTATGTGCTTGCACAATGCACTCTTGATCACGCTTGGTGAGGATTTTGAGAATGTTTTTAAAATAGCTTCAGTGAAATATCACAGACTGTCAAATCCAATTTGCCAGTATTTCATCTAAGCTGACAGCTCCGTCATGGATGTAATGTGATCACGGGTTCATTCTGGGACAGGCTACTTCACAATTAGCCTGGCCTGCATAAAACCACACACTCAAATCATGTTTCGCTCCCATAGCTCTCCCCTCCTGCCTCACTCTGTGCGTCCCTTTCTCTGTAAGCATTTCTGTCGTAAATTGCTTCGATAGGTGGGAAAGCAAACCTGGATAACTCGGGTCTAAAATCAGTCCATTTTGTTTCTTAGACTTGGCCTTGAGGCTGAACTACAAGTAGCTGTTTGATTTCAACTTGCACTCTGATGTTCTGCTGTCATGGGTGGGTTATTTTGGTTGTTAACTAGCAATGTTGGCTTTTACTTGATTTGTGCAAAATGGCCTTTAATAAAACTTATTATACGATAACATTTGAAATTCCATTCTGACAGCATGGTGCACAGGTTGCACACTTACCTTTCAGCCAGCCGGTCTGGGTTTGATTCCCGACTCAACTGTTGGTGATTCACGGGCAGGGTGTTGCATCACGGAGTGTGCCATCCGTTGGATGAATGTGAAGCTGGGTGCCCGATCTGCCAAAGTTAGTTGGTGGACGTTAAAGATCCCACAGTGTCTCTCATGGAGAGTAGGAGAGCCATTATTGGCACTCTGAGCAAATTGCAAATTCTTGCCAACTTCGGTTGGATGTCCAGCCTGGCAAACTGGTT
>NC_140969.1:101470857-101516857 GCF_056783735.1 Eptatretus burgeri
TGGTGGCCACACAGTGAGAAATGGATTTGCATCTCAAAGGGAGTGCCTTTGAGATTGGCTGAAGGTAGCGTTTGAAAGGATTTTGATTCTTAAGCTTATATAAACTGAGCTGGTTTACTGGAATACAAACTAAAAGTTACCTTGTCACTTTTTGATTGTCAGTAAGAAGAAAAAAAAAGCCCAGTTAATTCATTAATGACCTGCTTGTTCTTAGAAAAATCATTAATCAGCTATTCCAAGGAAATAGTCTGCATCAGAGTAACACTAATCACTGAAAAGGCTGCATAAGCCATTATTACAACTATAATAACTCATCTTACGCTCTCTCTCCGAATCAATGATAATTATATAATCACTGAAAACATCTTCAGTGTTGGGGTCTCTCGTAATTGAGTCTGGAGATTACCTGAAACATCCTTTTCCCTTCTTCCTTCCAACATCTACTGAGACTCCTCATGCACTGTCAACATTTCATGATAAAAAAAAATGAGGTTCTCACCCGAGTCAATGTGTGAATGGTAAATTCACATCAGCAACACATTGGACAGTCCATTTTCAAATGTGTAAATGTATTCCCCAAGCTGTACATTTTTTACATGAAAAACAAACTTACATTACACACTGTACCCCCTTAAATGTTATTACTGGGCACACATAATGAACAGTAATTACGGGTCGACTTGGAGGTCACTTATTAAAAAAAAAAATCTTTTTTCCACTTTTTAATACCTGATATTAGGAAACCTGATATTAGGGCACCTGCAAGCTGCAATTTCCTTTCAAATCATACTGTGGAGAGGGGAAGAATGCTATCAGGCAATGAATAGACCTGCATTGGTCATGCAAGATGGTGGCGTGTCATGGATGTCGAAAGCTTTGGAATTATATTCTGCAAACTCAACTTTACAACATTTCTGGTAATGGGCAGGATTGTATTTATTAATATGATTATTATGATAACTAGCAGGGACCGTACAGGGAAAACAAAAGTCGAATGATGGGAAATGCTGCAGAATGCACGGAACAACCTACTCATGAAATCTCTCCCGAAATCGCAAGACAGCATTCCAAAATATATATATATATATATATATATATATATATATATATATATATATATATATATATATATATATATATATATATATATATATCTATCTTTTACATGGCAAAGGTGGTCATACCAAATATTGAAATTTCATTCATCAAGACTGTAAAATATAATTAATTTTTGTTTTGTAAACGAAAAACATGATCAATATAACACCATTTATTGATCAAAATGTGCCAAGATGACAATAAAAATATTTTCAGGGTGGCCAAAGATTTTTGTATACAATATGTATGTATGTGTGTGTATATATATGCATGAGGCTGTCGTGATGAGGTCATCACGGCGTTGGTCTAAGTTAGGAGAATTTCAGATTTTCCATTGATACATTCCCCGATTGCTTAATAACAATAGTGCTTCCTGATTGTGATTGTTGGACGTAACACAATGTGTCCAGGTGGCAGATGTCACTTGTTGGGGCCAAATACAATGTAGCCTCACCAGTCAATAGCCAGTGTGTGTGTGTGTATGTGTATGTGTGTATGTGTGTATGTGTGTATGTGTGTATGTGTGTGTGTGTGTGTGTGTGTGTGTGTGTGTGTGTGTATGTGTGTCTGTGTATATGTGTGTGTGTGTGTGTGTGTGTGTGTGTGTGTGTGTGTGTGTGTGTGTGTGTGTGTGTGTGTGTGTGTGTGTGTGTGTGTGTATGTGAGTGTGTGTGTATGTGTGTGTGTGTGTGTGTGTGTGTGTGTGTGTGTGTGTGTATGTGTGTATGTGTGTATGTGTGTATGTGTGTATGTGTGTATGTGTGTGTGTGTATGTGTATGTGTGTGTGTGTGTGTGTGTGTGTGTGTGTGTGTGTGTGTGTGTGTGTGTGTGTGTGTGTGTGTGTGTGTGTATAATATTGTTACGAATCTGGCAGGCATGAGCACTCAACATTCAGGTCCCCGTAGCTGTTATTTCGTTAAGTAAATGTGGATAGATAGCTCCCTTTCCCCTATGTCTAATGGGAATTAAGTGTACGTGCGCTGCAAAGTTATTTTATTGATAGGATTTTTACCCCAACAACAACACTCTGCTCGTGGCATTGTCCACACTCTTCGTGCGCTCACCGGCATGCGGGCATGTGTGTGGGCGGAATTCCATGCCCCAGGCGGTGTGGATTTTGCACCAAATATGGTCACGAAGCATTTCACTCTGGCTTGGCCCTAAATATGGGTACGGAGCGCTTTGTTCTGGCTTCACGCCAAATAAGGGTATGCGTCATTTTCCGCCCAATGGGCAACGTGTGGACCAAAGCCGGGGCGGTCCTTCTCAAGAAGGCAGAGCCGCGAAACGCCGTCCACCCAATGGGAGCAGGCGATGGGGGAGCCGACCGCACCCCAAAAACGACGGAAAAAGGATTGATGATTGTGTCCCATCGGTTCGAGCGCGCTTCTGTCTGGGTCTGTGGCTGACTGCATCCCTCGCATCCGAGGCGTCTCGTCTGGTGCATTACAACAATCGGTCGACAATCTCATCACGGGAGATCACCTCGTCTCGCCTCCTCTGGGTTCGGCTGCCCTAGTCCGTTCATTGGCGCCTGGTGCTCCGGGAAGGTGCGGTCGTCCAGCCGCGTGAACATGGCCAGGTAGCCAGCACGTTCTCTTCCCTCAGCTCGTCTTCCCTCCCGAGCTGAAGGGGCAATAAAGACCTCGAGGTCCATCGCTTTCTGGGGTATTTGTGTGTGCGTATGTGTGTCCGTGGGCCCTGTCTCTAAGTCAAATTGTTTAAGGAATTGCTTGTACATTTGATGCCCTTCTTCATTCGGATAACTCTGCCCTTATGTGCTCCCCTCGTCCCCCGATTATTGTAAATAATTTCCCTATTATTGAATGTCTCAGCTCGTTCCTTGTCATTTCTTTTATTGGCTTAGCACGGTGAGTGTTGAGAAATAACGAAGCAGTAAATTGTTCATTTGGACTGACGGGCCTCAGAAACCATCCGCTCGGGTTCCACACGGTTCAAGCACGGTAACGGCTCGTTCCGCTAGAGGTCTGTTGAGGGTGTGAATTCCCCGGTAGCTTTGCCGCGTGGGTACTTAGGTATATTGAAGTTTGGCAATTAACCCTACCCCACACGGTCAAATTATTGGTGATTCATGGTCCTGTAAAGGACCCGTGCCTTCCGGACTTATCCGAGGGTCACGTCCTAAATTCCTGTGTGTTCAGTGGAGCCGACTCAACTGCTCCCTCTAGCGGTTGTGCTCGCCACCGATACCCGGCCCCAAAACAATATATATATGTATTTTTTTTTTTTTAAAGAAGAAGAACACGCTGCCAACCGAAAAGTAAAAAACTAGATAGACTCCACGAATTTGAGCAAAAAGGCGAGAGCAGACCCGGTCTCAGGCAACGTTTCGCCAGCTTCACAGCCTGTTGCACAACACAGGTCGATTTTGGAAGCATGGCACGGGAAGAGCTGGGATGGTGGTCGAACAGAGGAGACGGTGGACATACTCACACAATACACACCTCTGATGCAAATGGAAAAAAAACTGGATGGTGCAAATGGCTGGATAATGTGAGCAACAAACACCCAATCCCAAACACCACACCCAACGAGAACCTCAACACTCGCACAACCAACACCTCATCATACTCAACCCACACAAAACCAGCCGTGTTCTTGCCCCGGAAACACAAAAACAACAAGAAGCGCGCACACGTGCTAACCCACACACATACAACACCAGATCAAATGTTAGTAAAAACAAACAAAAGAGCAGAGCATCCCATCAATGATGTGATTTTATGTTTGTTTTTGCTTTTGCAAAGGAAAATTAAACAAAAAAAACACTCCTCCATTTGACCTCGAGCACCAGCACGTGACCGGAAATGAGCGGTTATATCAAAATAAAAACCGGGCACGTGCCGAGGCTCTGGGTCTGTTATGCCTGAGGAAGCCGGCTGGGAGGCTGGTGAAACATCGCCTGAGACCGGGTCTGCTCTCACGTTTTTGCTCAAATTCGCCGAGTCAATCAAGTATTTTACTTTTGGTTGGAAGCACCTTCCTCTTCTTTAAAAAGGTGTCATCCCAACCACCTCAATCTTATACAACGTAGTATGTATGTATACATATATATATATATATATATATATATATATATATATATATATATATATATATATATATATATATATATATATATATATATATATATATATATATATATATATATATATATACATATATATATATACATATATATATATACATATATATATATACATATATATATATACATATATATATATACATATATATATATACATATATATATATATATATATATATATACATATATATATATACATATATATATATATACATATATATATAGACATATATATATATACATATATATATACACATATATATATATACATATATATATATATATACACATATATATACATATACATATATATATATACATATATATACATATATATATATATATATATATATATATATATATATATATATATATATATATATATATATATATATATATATATATATATATATATATATATATATATATATATATATATACATATATATATATATATATATATATATATATATATATATATATATATATATATATATATATATATATATATATATATATATATGCACGCACGCACGCACGCACGCATGCACACACACACACACGAGCGGGGTTTGAGATGTAATCATACGAAGTGCGTTTCCTCATTGTCTCGGGTTGCTCACCTGCATTTGATTTTTCATTTATTTATATTTTCATTTATGGATGCTTTCTGATGGTTCAGTGATTTTTTCCTGGTGTATCAGCTTTGATGTTTGTCGGCACACAAAATTACCATGCCTCCCCATTGTCTCGGGCCAATCACCTGCATTTTTTTTCATTTATGGATGTTGTCCGACGATTCTGTGATTTTTTTCCGGTGTGCTGGTTTCGGTGTGCATCAGCAAACAAAATTTCAGTTTTCTTCGTCATCCGGAATGTAACGATCTTTAATATCAGTCAATCAGTCAGTGGTTGGAAATAGACTATATATATATATATATATATATATATATATATATATATAAGTAGGGAAAGAATACTGGTTCTGGCTCACTTTTCCCCATGTAAATGAATGGGGGATTTTCAGCCATGAAATTTTTCTTTTTTTTCCCTGAAAAAATAAATCCCCTTTTTAGCCCAAGGTATATTTATTTGTCTCCCCTTTTAACCTGGAGCCTGGTGTTGGCTTAGTGGTTAGGGTGGCGGCTTGGGATCCCAGGGTCCTGAGTTCAAATCCCGTTGGCTGCTGAATTAACACCAGGGGGTTGACTCAGCCTGCCATCCTTCCGAGGTCGGCGAAATGAGTGCCAGTGTACTGGTCCCGGTGTATGCCCCGGTTAGAATAGGTGTACCATATCCCTGTGTGTCGTAAGAGGCGACCAGGGTTGGTGTCAGGAAGGGCATCCGGCCATAAAACATTGCCTCAAGAAAAGCCAAACCCCTGCACAGCAGGGAAAAATGGCTGTAAAAACGGTCATTTTTTATTTCCCCTTTTAACCTAGGGGCTCTCTATTCAAATAGCCCATACAACAAGATAAAGATTTGTTAAAGGTGATTCGAAAGAAATATCTGAAACGTCTAAGCCCCGGGACACTCTTTATCAAATAACCAATGCATATTGTTTAGCTCACTCATTGAACCTATAAACATTTGTTCATTCTCAAATTCCTTCAATAGTTTAATTTTCTTTGCACAATAATCCCCATCTAAAATATTGAAAAACAAAACATTTGAATCTTTATATTTTTTAAGATACCCCTTTTGTGCCATTACGAAATGATAAACTTCTCTTAATGATCTCATCTGACCACCTCCTGAGTTGCAAATCATTTTTGTACATAAACCATGCCAGAAAAAAAGTTTTGTTTCAAATGTTTTCAGTTCATGCCGTGAAAATGAGGAAGTGTTTTTGACACGGCCGTGCTGTGTGAATGAGGAAGTGGTTTTGGACTGTCATGCTGTGAAAAAATAGGAACTATTCTGTGAGACAAGGTCTCGTGTTTATATTTTATCTCAGAACACGAACTGAAAACATTTGAATCAAAACTTTTATGGCGTGGTTTATGTCCAAAAACGATTTGCAACTCGGGCGGTGGCCAGATGAGATCATTAAGAGAAGCTTGTCATTTCCTGTGCCCACACCCAATGATTAAGCAATTTCCTCATCGTTGCTTTATAAGCGGTTCGCCAGACAAAGTTTCTGCCAGACGGGATTTCATTTTTACAACTGAGGCATGGACGATATTTCTTCCGATGAAGCCAACAGCCCACTACAGAGTTGGTAAGTTTGTGTATGCTTTTCTCTTTGAACGATGAAGCAA
Organism: Eptatretus burgeri; assembly: GCF_056783735.1. Classification (NCBI taxonomy): domain Eukaryota; kingdom Metazoa; phylum Chordata; class Myxini; order Myxiniformes; family Myxinidae; genus Eptatretus; species Eptatretus burgeri. The sequence continues at coordinate 101,477,327 of NC_140969.1, forward strand.
ATGATTATTAATTAAATCATGATAATTCTGATATATATATTTTTTTTTCCCTGACAGGGCATTGGAAGAAATTGAGTTCACATATCACGACGTGGTTCATGAAATTAATACTCTTATTGAAGAGATCAATGATTTTAGAAGAGAATTGAAAGACATTTTCAATGAGTGGCATGAAGTCTTATCACGTCCTCTCATCTCGAAGGAATTAAACCAATGGTGAGACACGTGTGTGTGCCTCTCTCTCTGTCTGTCTTTCTACCTACCTCTCTCTGCTCTTATTGAAGAGGCCAATGATTTATAATGACTGGTCTCTGATCTCGAATGAATTAAACCAATGGTGAGGCACGTGTGTGTGTGTCTATGTGTGTGTGTATGTGTGTGTGTGTGCGTGTGTGTGTGTGTGTGTTGCTTTCCCTGTCTGTCTCTTCATCTATACCCTTGACTTATTTTTTTTTTTTTCAGCACTATCGCACAACATCAGCTGTTGAAGCAATCTTGTACAACACATGATTTTCTGGAGGTAAATATTTCTGAATTATTATTAATATCACTCGTACAACACATGATTTTCTGGAGGTAAATATTTCTGAATTATTATTAATATCACTCTCTCTTTAGAATGTCGCCTTATGTTGGTTGCATCATTAGTTTGGACGTGGTTTTGTCAGTACACTGGAATTCATTTTATTGACCTTGAAAGGATGACAGGCTCCTGGTGTGTTAATTCAGTGGTCAACGAGGCTTATTCATATTACCATGTAATTATCTTTATAGAACCTAATTATTATCCACTTTTTGTTTCAAAACAGAATATGGTGTCTGAGTTTCGAAATCACAAGGCATCTGAAGAAGATTGCTGGGAAAGATTGTACATTCTCGCAAATGAATATTTAATATTTTCAATATTAATAAATTATATTTGTTTTGTTTACAATTACTTGATTCTGAATTACAAGAAAAGAATAAAAGAGATGTAAAGGGGTGGGAGGGGTGGTTGGGGGGGGAGGGAGGGTAGGTGCGCTCCCCCAATGACCCATCACCCCCTCATCCCATCCCTCCCCTCCCCATGTGTGTGTGTGGGGAAGGGTGAGGGGTGGGATGAGGGAGGTGGTGGGTCAAAGGTGGGGCGCACAGGGGGGATGAGGGGGGTGGGGCTTGTGTGGGCGGGGCTTGTGTGGGCGGGGCTTCGGTGGGGGCTTGTGTGGGTGGGGTGTGTGTGGGAGGGGCTTGTGTGGGCGGGGTGTGTGTGGGTGGGGCTTGTGTGGGCGGGGGTTTATGTGGGTGGAGCTTGTGTGGGAGGGGTTTATGTGTGTGGAGTTTTTGTGTGGAGCTTGTGTAGGCAGGGCTTATGTGGGAGGGGCTTATGTGGGCAGGGTTTATATGGGCAGGGGTTTATGTGGGTGGAGCTTGTGTGGGAGGGGTGAATGTGGATGAGGCTTATGTGGATAAATGGATGGGTGGAGAGATGGGGGGATGGGTGGATGAGTGGAGCTTGTGTGGATGGGTGGATAATTTTTTAATTAAATAAACATGTTGTGTGTGTGGGGAACTAATTAACTAATCACTAATTATGTGAATATGATGAATATGGGTGGAGCTTGTGTGGGGTTTGTGTGTGTGGAGCTTGTGTGGAGTTTTTGTGTGGAGGTTGTGTGGAGCTTGTGTGGGGTTTGTGTGGGCGGGGCTTCGGTGGGAGGGGCGTGTGTGGGCGGAGTCAAAAAGGGGCGGAGTCAAAAATTTCAATTTATTGGAGCTTGTGGGGGTGTGTGGTGGGGTTTGTGTGGGGTTTGTGTGGGCGGGGCTTGTGTGGGCGGGGGCTTGTGTGGGTGGAGCCAAAAAGGGGCGGAGTCAAAAAATTTCAATTTATCTTTGTCTTTTGTAATTCCTGTGAATAAAATGAACCTAAAATCTCTTCCCCTTCCAAATCATATATCTTATAAGTCCAAGGAACCGTATCTATTACATCAACAATTTTAAAAAGCTCGTTGGTCCATCTTTTCGTATAACCTTTTTCAAAATGAGATTTCCACCTATATATTCTTACGATATCACCAACTTTGAACTTAGGTTTTCTGACATTAATCTCTTTTTCATATTTTAATTTTGTAAATGTTTCTGATGGCTTCATATTTGTTGACGTGTGAATCGTGTCATTGTACTTATCCACAATATCTTGAATAAAAGATGACCATTGTTGTGAACCGAGTTGTGTGAATTTTTATATAGTCTCTCTTTTAAGGTACGATTAAAACGTTCAACAACAACTGCCTTCCCTTCATTAAAGGTACTGTATAATGTAATACTGTTATTTTTTAGAAAATTCATAAATGTCTTGTTATAAAACTCCCTACCCTCATCAGTCCACAATTTTTTAGGTTTTCTCTTACTTTTATTAAATATCTGTTGGAAGGCTAACATAAGAGTATTACCTGTTTTGTTTTTTAATGGTACAACCCACGCATATCTACTCCTCAAATCAATAACGGTTAAAGCATACTTGTACCCCTTATCATTATTGAGTTCAATCAAATCAGCAGACCAGATATAATCTACTTCCTTGGAATAAACTTTCCTTCTCTGAAACTTTGTGAATATTGGTTTATGTAATTCATCAGCTAATTGCTCTTCAGTCTTAATGGCATCATTAGAGCCTATAAGTTTTTGAATTTCCAAGTCCAAGTTTCAATTTAGCACTGATCATCTTCTTCACAATGAACCGATCAACTTTTTCTCTCAAGGTTGGATTTTGTATCAGAGACAAATTATACAACATTTCTCTATCGGCTTCATGCTTTTCTTCCAACGTTGTGGTATTCCCATAATCAATATCGTGTCTCATGCACACTTCATCAACTCTATTGATAGGCTTACTCCAGGATTTAGGATTGTCTGCCTCATCTAATCTTTTATCCAAGTTTGTGCCTGGGCCACAGAAAGAATACCCTGGAAGATGTAATTCCCCTGGTATTCCAGTAGTTGTAAATTTACTTCCTGATAAAAACTTTTGGATATCTCCTCCTAGTTTGTGTTGGGAGATAAATTGATTTTTTTGAACCACACACCGAACATATACCTTTTTGTATAACCCTGTTATTTTTACTTTTAATATATGAAATATTTTTAGTATTAGTTTTCTTTTTACATTTGAGACAATAACTCATTTATTTATGAGAAAAATTCCTGCAGAGTGCAAAAACCTTTTTAGTTTCCAACATGCACATTTGAATCTTGATTTTTAAAACATAAAGAATCCTTAGAAATGCCTTCACTCTCTCCTCCATTTATTTAAGAAAAAAAAAAATGAAAAACTTGAATTAAAATCCATATCTTGTCGATGCCAATAGTCTTGCCGAAAGTATTGCAAATAGACTTGTCAATTCTTTCTTTTCCTCCTCGGTGGGTTGAGTTATTTTCTGTAATACCCTTAATCTTTTTTAATCTCACTGGTTTCCATATTTTGATATTTATTTTGTCTCGCTCTTTCCTCCCTCTCCTCCTTCTCTCTCTTCTCTTTTTCCTCCTTCTCTTTCTTCTCCCTCTCCTCCCTCTCCTTCTCTTTCTTCTCCCTCTCCTCCCTCTCTCTCTTCTCTCTCTCCTCCCTGTCTCTCTTCTCTCTTTCCTCCCTCTCTCTCTTCTCCCTCTCCTCCTTCTCTCTCTTCTCTTTTTCCTCCTTCTCTTTCTTCTCCCTCTTCTCCTTTTCCTCCTCTTCCCTCTCTTCTTCAACTCCTTCCTCATCCCTTACTATCCTTGAATCGCTTACACCCCATAGAATATTATACATATATTCATCAGGATTTCTTGTTATTCCTGTATCCAAAATAATTTTTTACAACAGGAAACCAATAAAATTTCTTTTGAATTTCTAAAAGAGCCTTACCTTTTCTTAACTTTATAATTTTTTCATTATTTAACATTCTAATTAAATCTAAAGTTGTCGGTTTATCAACATCAGCATAATGCCAATCTTTTATTGAAAATACCTCATTCTTATGTTGTAGAACATATTTATTAAAATACCGAATACCCTTTTCTTGAAGGTATGCTTGGACACAGAAATGATAATTTTCTTGAAGCCTTCTTGCTGTCATTTATGTATTAGAAATATATGTTAGAATAATATTATGGCACGAAACACCTCCCCATCTTCCCATAGTTAAATCATTTTGTATTTCCTTACTTATTATATATAATCCTGTTTTTCTGTTTTCATGAGATAAACAAGGGCAAAACCATTATTATATTTACCCTTATTAAATTCTTTTATTTGTTGTTTACTAATCGTAGCCCCACAAAACTCATTCTCGATACCAAGTGGATAATATTCTTCCTTACGAGACTGATTTAATTGTTCCAGGTCTTCGAGGTTAATTTTAAATGACCAATTATACCCTAAATCATTCATATCATACCCCCATTGTTCTATTCTCATACAAACGATACGCCCTTCTTTATAAAAATTTATTTTAATTCGAACTGTGAATTCTGTATGACCTGGAGATAATATCAACACTTCTGTATCTTTGGAATACACAGCCGTTTTATTTAAGGATATATATTGTGATAAATCGCTTAATCTCACCAAGTCATTCGCGTCAGTCGGGCTTGGATAATTTTTTAATTTATAAGCATTTTTCATGTTAATATTTTTGGTTATATTATATTTATGTCGTTCAGCCTGTGCCTTTGTGTAATAATTTGATAAATCAATATCCAGTTCTTGAGATAAACCAAAGATAGAACCATCTTTACCAACATAAGTCATTTATATTAGATTAAAAATAATATCATAAAATTTTTTATTTTTGTTGAGTTGAAATAACACATATAGGCATAATTGGCCACAACACTTGGAATTTAATTCTTGGACTTGAAATGTTTGATAAACACCATTCTGTAAGAATTTTATGACTTCAACAGGTGGTGGAAGACCAAAACTATCAAAATAATATTTGTCTTGACTATTAAAAATACAAACCCAATGAGAACCGTTCCCATTATTATCTTCTAAGTTCATAATAATATTCTTTGTATGTTTCGGCACATTTGTTAATTCATCTCTCATACAAATAACCACATTATGAATTTTTAATTTCTTACAATATTTGACAAGTTGTAAATTTGATGTTGTATTCTTTCCAAATTTTTCAACCACTCATCAATGCTCATTTATTTATTAGAAAGATATAATCCATTACCTCTTTTCGTTAATTTTACACCTGCTTGTGCTATAGAAGAAAGCATATCTCCAACTAACAATCTCGCTTTATCAGGCAGACCTTCAAGTTTTTCAGCAAAATCTACAATTACACCACTTCCACTAATTTGTTTCTCCAACTCTTTGTTATGTCTTTCCAATTCTTTTTGAGCCTGGAGTTGAGCCTTCCTTTCGTTGGCAGTTTTCACCGCTGTTGAAATACCACCCGTCAATGCTCCAACCGCACTTAAACCAGCAAATAAAGGAATTAGAAATGGGAGAAATCCTCCACTCGTCTCTCTTATTGAATATTTTTCAACATTGGTTTTGTCATTTTAATTTTAAGTGAGCCAGTGTCATTCAAGATTTTAACCTGTTCTCTTGTGAGAAAAACATCAATTCTTACTGCTCCTTTTCTCTGAATTGTATTAACGTTAATCGTACAAGGCTTTTGATTTTGAACACAAGATGATAGTTTATGAAGATTGATTTGATTAACATATACCCCAGTTGGTACTTTGCCACTCATTTATTTAACAAAAAATTATGTGAGACTAATCATCACACCATTATCTGTATTAATCTGCAATTCTGTTTCTTCCAAAAGCAAACAATATGTATCAACTTCTTCACTCTCTCCTCTTTCAATGTATAGGGAAGTATCCACTCGATTAGACTTTATAGTTTCCTTTTGAGCGCTCAGGTCAAACGCATAGATTGTATACAAACTTTTAAATGCTGTCATATCCAAAATAGGTTCTTTATTTCCATTACTTTCACACACCTTTTGGTAAGACTTGTATGCTTCAGCAAAATCATTTTTCCCAATTAATTTCCAATCTATCTCGTGGGTAAAATGTTCCATCTAGAGAAAGCGAAGTTGTTTCACCTTAGCATTATCACTCAATGCATTATTCTTATCAGTCGCAGTATCACCATCTGGCTTTTTAAAAATGATCCACAGATATCGTGGCTTTCCTTCCAGAACACCCAAATTCCACGTGTAAGTAGTTTGATTGAGTTTAACGTGTTGACATCTTCTTTTGAGGTATGATACACTGAGTGGTTTCTTTGAGTTAAGTCTTCGATTCAACATCTCTTCTGTTTTAAGATTAGGAGTATATTCACTGATATACCAACTCATTTCCTCAATTACAAATTTATTCTGATCACCAAAAGCACTACCAACACCAAAAAGCAATCGATTTTCATTATCATTCCTTTGTAGTTGAAATCTAATTTTAAGGCCATACAGAACTTTATCATGATCACAAAATCCAAATATACCTTTAAGAGGAACTGCCACAGTAAAACTATTTTCTGCTTTTGTATCATCATTATACATTCCTTTCCTTTGAGTATACCCAGGGTCTGTGTTTGTTCCCGTTGACATATCAGGAATAAAACCTTCGACAGACCCCTTTCCCATTCTATCACTGAATGTATAGAGTGTAAATTTTATCATTTCAGATACAGCAGAGACATAATCAACCGCTTCAACTTCTTGTGTTCCAATATACAAACGCACACTATCAAACATTTTCCAGAAGAAATCATTTACAAGTGTAGCATTTGTGTTATTCCCAACCTTAGTGAATTTAAATTTACACAACAAGAAACTTTCGGAGAGATTCAAATAGGTTTGTTGATTATTTATTTCAAAACTTTTTGTACCATTCGTATTCCAGTCTGTTCCAGTTATTGCATTTACCTTGAAGTAATCTTCTTTTTTAGTGGAGTTTGAGATAATAATAGTATCATCCAAATCATAGATACTATCAATTGCTTCCATACTTGTATTTATTTAGGAAAAAAAAGATGTTAAAACTTTTGAAACCCTGATCCAAGTATTTGAATTATTTTCTGTCGTTCTTGGGGGACAACTGAGTTTTGCCTTTCTTAATTTCTTTTATTGCTTGTAATTTATGAGATTCCTTCTGGGCATCTTTTATACTCTTTACAGCACCTGCAACATTTCCCACAGCAGAAGCAGTTGAACCAATTAGATCTTTATGTTTAAGAATAGTTGAACCAATACCCATGAGAGTATCAATTATCCCATCTCCTCTAAATTGATGCCCAACACCCCTTTGTCTCTTAGGTTTATAGTATCCTCTACCAAGATACATACCTTCACCCTTGTAGTATGGGGAAAGGAACATCCCATCCCCTGTAATTATTTTATATTTTCCCAACTCGTGTTTCCTCACAATAACCATCGTATTTATTTATTGGAAAACTTCACGTAGGTGAATTCTGATGGATATAACTTCTCCATTAAAAGAAATCACCACGATTATCTTGGTCGGTTATCCTAAAATTTACTCTGTGTATGGTTTTTCCTGACACAGGTAGATAAACCAAATTTTTGGGTTCCATATTGAATTTATAACCAATTGGGGTTGAGTATGCGCTGAATGAAAATATTGTATTTGTTTTTTTCCCATCATTATAAGCACCATCAATCAAATCACAGTGAATTAACACCGAATTTATTCCTGAGGATATTTGAATGACATTATCACTGTAAAACGTCCCATTAGTTTCAATCTTTTTTGAGGAGAAACCCAATAACTCTCTAAATGAATTATCAATTGTGAAATCAACCTTGTAGTTATTTTTAACTTTAATCGTTGATTTTGAAGTATGTTTTTGAATGTTTATAACAATATTTTTTGGTTCATCACCCTGTTCTTTCATAAGGCGAGCAATTTCGGAAGATATTTGAGAAATCTCATATGCTCCGGGTGAGACTGTTATCGTTTTGTATCCACTTCCTGGATTATAACTAAACTTGTCATTTTTCTCGGTTATATTAAATAAGGTATTATAAGTTTCCATGGACAATAAAGATGCCTCATATTCTTTTGTTGTGTCAAGTTGTAGTGGGTATGGGAATGAAGATGTGTGGTCGCTTGTTGTGAAATTGAAACTAAGGATTGTGCTTCTCATCTTATTTAATATGAGATAAAATGTCTTTATATTGATATTTATTAATTATTTTCATGTTCATCAACTGGTCTAAAATGGCTGATGCTTCATTAAAACAATTGTTATTTCCAGCCTTCTTACTGCCTAACAACAATAACAGTCTATTAACTAATTGCGATGGGTCATTTGGAAGAAAACTAACACCTGAACCAAGGATACTTAAAGCCTGAATAATGTGTTTCTCCTTCTCATTCTTCCTACTTTTACCAGAAAGAATAACCTTATAATTTAGAGTGTTCAGCAGATCAATATATACTCTATCATCATTATTTTCCATATCCAATGGTTTATCAATATACTTTGATTCATCCCTCACAGTTGAACCTAATCTTCCATCTTTTGTGAGAAGAAACATTAATCTTGGAGTTAGTTTAACAGGGGGTTGAGCAGAACCCAAGAACCTTAATTCATCATTAAATATCAATACCTTTTCTTGAACAAGATGAAATATTGCTGATTGTTCTGTTGGAATGAGTCCTGCTTTGGTTTTTGAATCCGCTGAATATTCATTGTTTTGAAGAGCATTCACAATATAATCAGGGGGTCGATTAATCTCTTCCAGTTGTTGAAATAAACCTTCATCATCATATTCTAATTCTCCTAAATGCTCTAATTCTTCCTCCGTCATTTGACTGAAATCTTTTAACATTTGAAGTTTTTAGGAGTATATTCTACCGTGGGAAATGTGGAAACATCTTTCATTTTTCCTTGGGAAGTTTTTAAAAGTGGTTTAAAAAATTTCTCTTGTTTTCTTTCAAATGCTTCTTCGCCCGTTAGTTTCTGTCTGCGTTTCTTCTTTATGTCTTCCTGCTGTTTTACAACTTTTGAAACCAACTCTTGATGTTCCCTAAATCTTCTTGCTCTTTCTTTCGCATCCATTTATTTATTGAAAAATATCATTTAATATCTCATCTTGTTTCACAACAATATATTTATATTTTTCAGTCGTGTGTTTCATGTAATCCCCAAATTCCTTTTTACTACATAATGTAGAACAATTGTCTCTCCAAAAATTGTTTATATCTATTGAATTTAACTTGAATAAAATAAAAGTATTAGCATTGTTTCTGATGGAGCGACGAGGAAGCTGAAAGTACGATTGACTAAGATAAATACAATTACAAGAAGAATGTCTCCCTCTTGTGTAGTAGCTGTCCATTACCGTTTGGTTTCTCTCATTAACACAATCATCAAAGATAACGAGGTTCTTTTTGGATTTATCCAAATCTTGGGAGACGGTATATCATCCGTATTATCACTCAGAATACAAGTTATCGGTTTTGATTTCTTTTTACATCTCTGTGTATCACAAAATAGTTGTATTATATCTTCAATGTTAAAATCATTTAGGTTTTTTTGAAGTTTAAATAAACCGATTATATCTTCTTTTTGAAGACCAGCATTAAAACCTTGTGAGAGTAGTTGATACTCTGGTTGAAAACTCGACTTTGTGAAAATTATTAAATTATCATAATCTAAAAAGTTGGGAGTGAGGAGCATCTTTAAAAGTAAGCAGGTTTTTCCACATCCACTTGAACCAACTATGAGGCATCTTAATGAATTTGGGAGATTTTTATGGTTGTCAAATTTTATCTTATTTTCCCAAATAGGTAAAAAATCATTCATTTATATATTTGGAAAACAGGTTATTTAATTTATTCTTGGCTTTTTCGAAATTCTATATTTTATCCTAAGTTCAGGTTTAATTTCAAGATAATCCATTATTTTATTTATGCAATATCTTGTGTTGATATTTCCCTGAAAATCACATCCATGAATAAGATATAACAACAATCCTTTGAACATTTCTCTAATACGTTCAGTTTCTTCCCTTGTAAGGAAAGGTGTGTTCTCACCCTCGTTCTTTACATTCATTTCTCGAATCAATCTTGTAAAGTAATTCATTTTTGGTGTAAATCTAAAAGAATTATTTTCCTTTTTATATTTTTGATTATCATTAATTAGAAGATAATCACAGAATATACATTGTTTATAGGCTTTTGACTCTGTGTTTAATCCCCGTCTTTCACACGCAGGACAATTCTCAAATTTGTCATATGGAGAATCATGGAATTCAAGAGGCTCAAAATCGAGTAAACTATTCATATTTATAAAGTAAAACTTTACTTAAACTGAAATTCATCTTCGATATCATCTTCGATACTTTCAGAATCATCTATACTTTCATAACTATCATTTGAACACAAACTCTCGGTGTCATAACTATCGTTTGAATGCAAACTCTCGGTATCATAATCACTCTCATAATCTTCAAAATCTTCAGTTGAATATTGGCTCATTTAATTAGTAGAAAAAACATTACCATCGATATCGATATACATTTTTCATTAACAGATTCAACTGCTACATTTTTTATATTAAAGGTAATTTTAAAATGATCCTTAACTACAATTGAACGAAATGTCATTTCACCTGATATATTAACATCCTTTATTTCATCAGGATTTATATCTTTAGGGTTGTTGAAAAAAATACAAATTTCTCCTTGCATATTACAGATGGTCTTATCTTTTCTTTCTAAAGCTTCATCCATAAGGTTTTTATTTTTTGATACCTTTTCTTGTTTCATTGCTTTTTCTAGTTTTGAATATATTGCCAGAAGGAGAGGAGAAACTTTTGTTAGAGATACCTTAATTGATGTTCTTCCAGGTATACTAAAAGCCCTTCCACTGAAGTAAATTGAAGAACTCATCATATCCACCATAATTGTTTTTATCCAATAGTTGTTATATTTATCTTTGTTCAATTTTACATCCTTGACATATTTCTCAGCATCTTTAACAAATGAAGAGATTGATTGAAACTTGTCTTTTGTGTCTTGAAACATTGTATTTATTAAGTGAAAAAGTTGGAGGATAAAATGGTTTTAAGCACAGATTCACCTGTAAAATAAACGAAATTTTCATCAAGAAAATTTTAGTTTAAGCACAGATTCACCTGTAAAATAAACGAAATTTTCATCAAGAAAATTTTAGTTTAAGCACAGATTCACCTGTAAAATAAACGAAATTTTCACCAAGAAAATTTTAGTTTAAGCACAGATTCACCTGTAAAATAAACGAAATTTTCATCAAGAAAATTTTAGTTTAAGCACAGATTCACCTGTAAAATAAACGAAATTTTCATCAAGAAATTTTTAGTTTAAGCAAAGTTTTATTATATAAATATGGTGAATACAACATACTGCGATGTTTGTAATCACGAATATAAACATTATAGAAAACACCTCCGAACCAACAAACACACATTTAATCTATTTCACAAAATATCCCCTCTTGAGTTGGAAAGAAAACATTGTGATACCTGCTCAAAGGATGTTTTGAAGAGTAGTTATAATAGGCATCTTCAATCACAAAAACACAAGAAAAATGAGTTTAAAGTAAAGGGAGACTATTATATTGAAAACACTGATGGGGCATTTAAAGGGCATATAAAAATAAGGATTTTTCAATTTGGAGAACCCGGTCCATCATCAATAGTTGAATCAATTGAAATAGTGAAACCTGATGTTGAAAAATTTATTAAAAAAACATTAAAAGAAATGAAAACTTTAAAGTTTTATATGGGAGTGAAAATGAATATGAAAAGACAAGATGAAGAACAAACTCCTTATATGAGGACAGATCTTCATTTTATAACATCATTTCAAGATTTTTGAATAGTGGGGTTTATGAAGAACTATCAAGACAAGAGGAGGATGTTGATAATACAGTGGTAGGAAGTGGATTCAATATTAAAAAAATCATCTTTTTAGATGTACACATTCTAAAATCAAACCCTCTTAAAGCTTCTTCTTATATTGAATTACCAAAAGAAATAAAACGAAAGAAGGCAGTTGTTAATATTAAGAATAATGATAATAAATGTTTTCTCTGGTCTGTTCTTGCTCACTTACATCCACCAAAATGTAATTCAGAAAGAGTAAAACAATATATGAAATATGAGAATACCTTGGACATTAAAGATTTTAATTTCCCAATGCCACTAACAGATATTCCTAAATTTGAGAAAAAGAATAATCTTTCTATTAATGTATATGGATTAACGGATACAAACAAAGTTCAAATATTAAAAATTTCAAACAACTATAAAAATGAAGAAACACACATTGATCTTTTATATTTTAGTGTTGGAAATAATTCACATTACACATACATCAATAATTTATCAAGATTAATCTCTTCTCAGGTATTCAGAACAGCAAACAAAATATATCCTTGTAAGCGATGTCTTAATTCATTTCATACAAAAGAACGATTAGAACAACATTCAAAATATTGTAGTAATCATAAATCAGCTGTAATTACAATGCCTAAACCTGGTGAAAAGATTTCTTTTGAAGATTATAATAAATCTATCATGCACCCATTTGTGATATACGCTGATTTTGAGTGTATCCTTAAAAAGATAAATACTGCTTCTCCTAATCCAAAAGAACCATATACAAATAAATATCAAAAACATATTCCTTGTGGTTTCTGTTATTATATCAAATCATCTGTTGGAGAAAAGTATAATAAACTTGAACAGTATAGTGGAAAAAATGCTTCACAAGAGTTTGTAAAACGATTAGAAAAGGATTGTATAAGACTAAGTAAATTAATGAAAGAAACAAATGAACCGATGAAATTAACCATAGAAGAAAAATTAGAATTTAGAAAGAACAATATCTGTCATATTTGTGAGGAGGAAATTGAGGAGTCTAAAGTTAGGGATCATTGTCATCTTACAGGTAAATATAGAGGTCCCGCTCATTCCTGTTGTAATCTTAATTATAAATTACCTTCTTTTATTCCAGTCTTTCTTCACAACAGCGCCAACTATGACACACATCTATTTATAAATGAACTTTCAAAAACACCAGGGAATATTTCTGCCATAACAAACACAAGTCAAAAGTATATTTCATTTACAAAAATGATATTCACAAAACCTATAACTCGTATAAGGTTTCTTGATTCTTACAAGTTTATGGGAACACCACTAGCCAACCTCGCATCAAATCTAAGCTCCACGGGCTCTTTTCCAAATCTTAATTCATTCTTTCCAAAAGAGGAAATTCTAACTAAAGAGGAAATTCAGATTAAAGAGAGAATTCAAAGTAAAGAGGAAATTCTAATTAATGAGGAAATGAATGAAGAAATTCTTACTGAAGATGAAATTCTAATTATACAGAAAATTCGAACAAAGAATGAAATTCTAACTAAAGAGGAAATTCTGATTATAGATGAAATTCTGATTAAAGAGGGAATTCTAACTAGAGAGGAAATTGAAACAAGGAATGAAATTCAAAGTAAAGAGAAAATTCTTACAAGTAAGGGAATTTATCCTTATGGTTATATGGATTCATTTATGAGATTTAAAGAAACACAACTTCCTTCAAAAGAAAGTTTCTATAATAACCTTTATGAAGAAGAGATAAGTGATAAGGAATATAAACACGCACAAGAAATTTGGAAATTATTTAAGATAAAGAACCTTGGAGAATATCATGATTTGTATCTAAAAACAGATGTTTTATTGTTAGCTGATGTGTTTGAAGCTTTTAGATCACTCTGTCATAATAAAAATTGTTATGGATTAGATCCTGCCCACTATTTCACAGCTCCTGGTTTAGCTTGGAGTGCAATGTTGAAAATGACAAAACAAGATATAGATTTAGTCAGTGATGTAGATATGCTTTTGATGATTGAGAAGTCTAAGAGAGGTGGAATATCACAAGTATGTTCAAAAGATATGCTAAAGCAAATAATAAATATCTTCCAAATTATGAGAGTGAAAAAGATAGTAATTATTTGATGTACTTTGATGCTAATAATTTGTATGGATGGGCAATGTCTCAATCTCTGCCTTATGGTAAATTAGAGTGGGTGGAAGAAAAGGATTATGAAAAGGCTTTGATGAATATTGTTATTTCTTCTCAAGAGAAATTGAATGGCAAAGAAGAAGGTTATTATTTTGAAGTTGATTTGAAGTACCCGAGTGATCTTCATAATAAGCATAAAGACCTTCCTTTTGCATGTGAGAAAGAAACCCCAAAGAAAGAATGGTTCAGTGATTATCATAAAAGTTTTAATATTAAAGGCAAATCAACAGAAAAGTTATTAACAACATTCTATGATAAAGAGGGATATGTTTTGCATCAAAGGAACTTGAGACAATATTTATCTGCTGGGTTGAGAGTAGCTAAAATTCATAGAGTTTTAAAATTTAAACAAAGTCCTTGGATGAAAAAGTATATTAAATTCAATACAGATATGAGAACAAATACAAAAGTAAAATTTGAAGGGGAATTCTATAAATTGATGAATAATGCTGTCTTTGGAAAGACAATGGAGAATGTTAGAAACAGGCAAAACATTAGATTTGCAACATCTTGGAAAGAAGCTTCTAGATTGATAAATAAACCAAGTTTTGAGAGAGAAGAGGTTTTTTCAGAGAACTTTTCTGCTATTCATATGAAAAAGGAAAGTATTGTCATGGATAAACCAATTTATATTGGAACAGCAGTTCTTGATTTATCAAAGATATTGATGTATGATTATTTGTATAATGATTTAAAGAAAGAGTATGGTGAAAATGCTTCATTGTTGTATATGGACACCGATAGTTTTATTCTAGATATAAAAACTGACGATGTTTATAAGGATATGAAGAAAAACATTGGAGTATATGATACAAGTAATTTTAGTAAGAAGAGTGAGTTATTTTCAAAAAGAATGAAAAGGTTATTGGCAAGTTTAAGGATGAGTTGGGTGGAAAAGTAATGAGTGAGTTTATTGGATTGAGAGCAAAGGCATATGCTTATAAGTATGGTGATCAGATTGATAAAAGGTTAAAGGGAATAAAGAAATATGTAATAAAGAAATCAATAACTTTTAGAAATTATTATAATTGTTTGATGAATAAGAAAAGAAGAATATAGGAAAATGAATACAATAAGAAGTTATAAACATAAGATATATAGTGAAGAAGTAAATAAAAAGGCATTAGGAGCCTTTGATGATAAGAGATTTATTTTAGATAATGGAATAGATTGTGTTCCATATGGATATTGTATGATAGAGTGTATAAAATAGATTGTGTTCCATATGGGTATTGTATGATAGAGTGAATAGAATAGATTGTGTTCCATATGGACACAAGTTTTAACGATGGGAAGATGGGTTAGGGTTTTTAAGGGCTTCCGCCGCGTTTTTCACAATATATAAATGGTCGAACCAAGTATTAGTCAAACTAAAGAGTGGAGAAAATCTCAGTCTTGGTATATAAATGGAAAACATAATGAATGTGAAAAATATCAAATAAGTCTTATTGAAAAAATATCTAAAACAAAGGTAAATAAAACAAATATGCGAATCAATTTAAAAACCAATAAGTTAGAGGATGTAAAGAAAATAATAAATATGTTTGAATGGACTGAAAAATTTGATGGTTATCAATTGAACAATGGAAAAATAATTTACTACAATATCAAAATGATATGCAACTCAGGAGGTGGTCAGATGAGATCATTAAGAGAAGTTTATCATTTCGTAATGGCACAAAAGGGGTATCTTAAAAAATATAAAGATTCAAATGTTTTGTTTTTCAATATTTTAGATGGGGATTATTGTGCAAAGAAAATTAAACTATTGAAGGAATTTGAGAATGAACAAATGTTTATAGGTTCAATGAGTGAGCTAAACAATATGCATTGGTTATTTGATAAAGAGTGTCCCGGGGCTTAGGCGTTTCAGATATTTCTTTCGAATTACCTTTAACAAATCTTTATCTTGTTGTATGGGCTATTTGAATAGAGAGCCCCTAGGTTAAAAGGGAAATAAAAAAATGACCGTTTTTACAGTCATTTTTCCCTGCTGTGCAGGGGTTTGGCTTTTCTTGAGGCAATGTTTTATGGCCGGATGCCCTTCCTGACACCAACCCTGGTCGCCTCTTACGACACACAGGGATATGGTACACCTATTCTAACCGGGGCATACACCGGGACCAGTACACTGGCACTCATTTCGCCGACCTCGGAAGGATGGCAGGCTGAGTCAACCCCCTGGTGTTAATTCAGCAGCCAACGGGATTTGAACTCAGGACCCTGGGATCCCAAGCCGCCACCCTAACCACTAAGCCAACACCAGGCTCCAGGTTAAAAGGGGAGACAAATAAATATACCTTGGGCTAAAAAGGGGATTTATTTTTTAGGGGAAAAAAAAGAAAAATTTCATGGCTGAAAATCCCCCATTCATTTACATGGGGAAAAGTGAGCCAGAACCAGTATTCTTTCCCTACTTATATATATATATATATATATATATATATATATATATATATATATATATATATATATATATATATATATATATATATATTGTTGTGGGTCAGTGAGAGAACGACCACTAGGTGGGGGAGGTTACGTCACCTGCCACCAGACTCCCTGGAATTGTTGGCCATCGCTTCGGATAATTGCGTGACGCAGCGGGTCGCTGAACCGACCGTGGACGCCAATATCTCAACCGCATCGCGTAGGGTCTTTTGTCTAGAACCAATTTACCTAATTAACTACGTGATTTCGACTACCGGGGAACCATGCCCTCGGCACGTCTTGCTCGAACCGGGTCACTCTACCAGCTGGGGTAGAGTTCCAAATACCGACTACCAACTCCAGTTCGGGTGCAGTCGAGCGGAAACTGCCAAAGCCGAGCCGGCAAGGATGAACGAATTATCGGGTATAAAAACCCGGCTAAAACCCAGATCCGAACCATGCTGGACCAATGCAAGAAAGGACGGCAACGAACTGGGAACATTTCTAATTTATATTTACAATAATAATTTCATTTACAGTAATTTATTAACAATAAAGAAAGACACAGGGAAGGCTTATCGCAGAACATACAAGGAATAATTACAAAGGTGGAATAACACTTATTCAGTTCTACTTAAAAGACGGGCCCAACACACTCAGACACACACTTTTATTGAAGGCCCCCGCAGCCAGAGAAGGAGAAACGAGCTGGGGGGTCGCAGTTCAGCAGGTACCTGCCCGCTGGAGGTAGGGGGTGCTCCGTGGTGCGGCACCTGTCAGTGGTGGTCCGGCTCGGCCCACAGTCACACGCGCGGGGCTCGTGCCTGTGGAGGAACCCGCGTGGAGCAGTCGAAGCCCGGGGCGGAGATCAGGGTCGCAGACGGGACCCACAAAGGCTCCACGAATGCCAGCAAAAGAACCAGCAAACTCTACGAACGAACCACAAACCACTAACAACACGACACGACGCACCCAACCAACATGCTCCTTTCTTCTCCAATCTCCTCAAATGCGCTACTCTCTCAAGAACCAACGGAAGGCAACAACAGAGCCTCCATCCAGGGCTGGGCTCGGTGAAGCACACGTCACTGTCCGCCTTGATTGGACAGGGTTCCCACGGGCCCACCCTTTCTGGGCGGGGTTTCAGCCGTACCCGGAGAAAGCCACCCTCCCTCCATGCATGTTTGAGGAAGGTGGACATGATGCAACTTCCTCAATCATCGTCAGAATTCCACCTCAGGCAATGGTGCACTGTGGCCCGCGAACCGAGGGCTGCAAGCACGATGGTACCGTTGGATGTTTCGTTGGAGGATATGTGGTTGTAAAGATTTAATAACCTACCTAAAAGGACATCGCAACGCACACCTTTGATTCTCCCACCAGACAAAATGAAGGGGACCCGTCTCACATGTACTTCACGGCATAACTAACATTTGGAACCTGTATGTTGAATGCACATGGTTTTCAGATCCGTAACAATATAGTGTGTGTGTGCGTGTGCGTGTGCGTGTGCGTGTGCGTGTGCGTGTGTGTGTAATCTATTATTGCGGCCACGGGTACTGACACACCAGCTTGTCACTCAAGGGGATTAATCCCCGGTTGTCCTTGGAAGAGACAAACCTGGGGCCACCTCTCACAATTAACATTGTGGTCCGGTGGGTTGTTTGAGAACCACGAATGCCACCCAGTTAACCACGAGTTCCAGTGTCCACCGTCTAATTATTCCGTTTAACTTGAGGTCACATGGTTACCTGAGTGGGGAGCGCGCCCTCGGCAAAGCACCAATGCTATCTTGATGAGATTTTAATGAGGGTGGCCGAGCGTTTTAACCGTTGGTTCGTGCCAACTATTTTTGGTCAAATCTGTGGTAATTACCTCCCAGTCGATCGAGGTTCGGACAAAGCTAGACCAATGGAAGGAAAGGACAAACACGGACAGGTTGGAAGTCGACATATAATTTATGAATAATTAAATACATAAATAAAAATAACTTTTTCTTTTCTAACGTAAATAATTGAATAAATTTCAAAGCAATCAAAATGAATAATTACTCAGGCAAAATCAATCAAAATGCCAGGAAAGAGACAGAGTGCAGATGCTTATCAGGGGTTGACATACTTACAACTACACACAGACAAGGGTACCCAGCAGATCATTCGGGGGGAAGGGGGGGGGGGAAAGAGTCATCTCGCTCACCAGGGAGTAGTTGTCCGTGAAGTTAAAACGTCCTGAAATGTGTGCGTGCGTGTCACGTCTGTCGCCAGCACCCAGCCTTGCCGTGCATCCTCTCGCGAACAGCCTTGAACGGCAGTCAACGTCTGGGAGGGCACCGAGATCGTCTGGTGCAGGTTTAGACCCTAGTGTTTCGACATGGGCAGCTCCTCACACTTCACGAAACTGGTGACGTCCAGTGACCCACATGGTCCGTCGATCACTGACTCGCGCCTCACTCGTTGGTGACCGACCCGTGCCTCACTCATTGTCGGCGCTGCTCACACCCACACGCTCGCTTGATCAAGCACTGGGAAGGACGAATTGTCTCGTTGTTGGTGCTGGTCAGACACCCACATGCGCACCACACAATCGCTTGCTCACTTGCACGCTTCCTCCCTCGCGCACTTCAATTCTCGCTTTCTTTTTGGCTCGCTTGCCCTCTCGCTTTCTTCACCCTCAGACGGACCTCCAATTCTCTTCATATATGTGGCCCGTCTCGGTGAGCTCAGAGTCGCCCCAAGCTCATCCCGCCCCACTTGCACACCGTAACCATGATGACCCGTGTGCTCCAAAAAAAGGCGGGTGTCAGGGCTCGCGAAAAACATGTGCATAAATGTTGCTGAGGAAAAATAAGGTGCGGTCGGCGCTCGCGAAAGAAATGTGTGTAAACGTCTCTGTCGTAAAGAAAAAAAATGCTTCCCATAAGAGAGGGGATCTATTCTTTGCCCTTCTCAACGCATCACATTTAAAATTCCCTGAGACATGGGGATGGGGCTCATCTGAACATGCATTTCAGGAAATAACTGTCTGAGGACCTGGATGTGTGGATGCATTCATCAGACCGGATTCTTAAATTCGTAACAATATATATATATATATATATATATATATATATATATATATATATATATATATATATATATATATATATATATATATATATATATATATATATATATATATACATACACATACACACACACACACACGACAGAAGTAAATAGACACCTTAAATTTATTCATTTCATCTGTATAACGCAGTTTTACTCAACGATTTGTACTAATATTAAACTATTTATTTGCAGAAACGAGTTCTTGGGTTTGTACGACAATTAACGATGCCTCAAACCGAAGGAGCAGATGACCTTTGTGATTTTCAAAGAGGACGAATTGTTGGCCAATCAGAAGGTGGAGTCAGTCACCATCAGATAGTTCAGACCCTTGACATTCTGCCTTCTACGGTCAATCAGGTGATTGTGCAATTCACCGGTGAAGGCAAATAATCCACAGCTTCCCGTTCTGGTCGATCTGGGCCCTCAGAAAGGTGTCTTCAAGCTGTCAAGCGGTCCATTCAGAAAACTCCCTGTTGCAAGGCAGCAGATGTTGCAGAGGAGGTCCCGGTTAGCTCAAGAACTGCCGTGCGGTACTTTCATCAACTGGGCTCCTACGGGAGAGCAGCTTGGAGAAAACCTCTTCTTAGATCGGACAACATTCAAAGGAGAAAGAAGTGGGCTGACGAGATGGCCAACAGACCCTTCGAGTTTTGGCAAACTCATTTTTACAGATGAGTCCCAATTTACTCAATTTTCTGATCGTGGACATGTATGGGTCTGGAGACTTCCCACCAAGAGTTTGCTTTGAACCGATTGCAGCCAACTGTCAAACATGGTGGTTTTTCAGTGATGGTGTGGGGAGCAATGTGGAGCGCTGGTCGGTCAAAGCTTGTGGAGCGTGTTGGCAACATCAACTCTACGACACACATTTCTATCCTTGAGGATGGAGGTCTCCCTATCTTCTCCATTGGTCACATGGTCAAAAACAACACTCTGTTCATGGAAGATGGAGCTCCATGCCACACTGTGAAAAAGACCAAAGAATGGCAGGATAGAAATGGGATCAAGCAACTTCCATGGCCAAGTTAGTCTCCTGACATGCATCCCATTGAACACCTTTGGCCCATGTTGGATCAATCTGTGTGGAAAAAGTCCAGGAAACCAACATAACAGGCAGAATTCCTTAACCTTTTGCATGAAGCCTGGGCAGAAATCCCACAGGAGAAAATTTTGGAACTCGTTAGTTCTATGTTTGAAAGAGTAAAAGCGTTAAAATCTGCAAATGGCAAATCTACAAAATACTGGTGCACATATTGAAATGGATCAAATATACTTCAAATGTTCAATAAATAAATTATTTTAAAATCACAGTGTCTATTTACTTCTGTCATGTCTCTGGACACATACATACACACCTATAATCTCTATCTATAATCTCTATATCTCTATCTATAATCTCTATCTCTGTCTCCATCCATCATCTCCATCTCAGTGTTAGAAAATCATGAAAATACAATTAAAATTGCTGAAAATAATCAAAATAAACAACCATTGTATAACTTTTTGCGTTTTTGCATCAGGCTGGTGGTGAAATACAGTGCCCAGGGATGTCGCCGACGAAGAGGGATGAAATTCACCGAGCTGGGAGAGGCTTCCTTGGACGCATCCTCCTTGGAACCGTCCTGTGTAAGAGATTCAGAGAAACAGAATTTAAGCTTTTTGGAAATGGAAAATCACTGGCTCTATAATTTGCAGTGTTTTCACAGCTTGCTGCATGGTATGCTCAATTAATGTTTTGCAGTGGCATTTTGCCGACCCAGTAAGACAAGCCTTTTTAATTACATCACCTGTTGAAAGCATGCAAAATGACTTGTATTGCAATGTACCGCGTTTATCATCGGGTCAGAAATTGAACCCAGACTGCACATGGAATTGATGTCTCTTGTAGCCTATTTAGACAATCGTCACTAATCTAAATTCAGTCAACGTTTCAAAAAGGGAAGATGCTAATTTAACATGATCACAACTCGAATCGGTTCTGTTGTTAACGACATGCATCGTGGGAACAGCTACAAGAATGTCACAATCATTGGTTGTTTTAGACTTTGGTATATAAGTTACAGTTTGTTGTTACATAAGTTCCCTAAACGTTTGTTATCAACTTGGGATCACAGCCCCGACCTCTTAGCATTGCCTAGCAGCCCATTTAACATAAAAACATTTTATTATACAACGTTTTAACCTTTTTACGTTAAAATCCCGATGGTTGCGCCCCGGGGGTGGGGGCGAGGGTAGGAAAGGGCATGTGTATGTGCATATTTACAGAGTTGAGTTCCATTTGTATTCAAAGTCATTGTCATCTGAACTATAATTTACATTTCTATGATGCTTTAGACTTGGCCCTGTTATTACTTCCGCCATCGAAGGTGAGGGAGGTTAAATTTTCACCCCTGTCTGTTTGTTTGTGTACAGGATATCTCAAAAAGCTGTGGATGGATTTGAATAAAACTTGATTAGATTAAATTGAATAAAACTTGACAAGGAAGAATTGATTAGATTTTGGTGAAGATCCGGATCTGGATACGAGAATTATTTAATTTTTAAAGTGATTCTTCACCATTGAGAGATAGGGCCATAAACGATATCGTGCTGTATAGCATGATATTTTAAGAATGTATTCGGCCTGATTTGTTCTTGTGGATCAGGCATTACGTGGCGGAGGTTTTCCCTCTACCGAGTGCCCTTCTAATTATCATTTTTATCCCCACACTTTTTGAAAAAAACCTGGGGATATTGTAATCAGCTCCTTCTGTCTGTCTGTCCATCTGTCATACTGTTACGGATCCGGGGTGGCGGGATTGTCACCCGGTCCAAGGCGCCACCCTCACCACCACCGTCTCCGGGGTTTATAACGCCGGCCGGCTCAGCACAGGCCTCGGGTCACACGCCTTCAATCGCGATACCAACGTAATCCTTGTACCTTGCCAGTTGGGGAAATAGAACCCCTGGTTACAGACTGGTTTAGTCAGAGACCGAGCCGAGTCTACCAGTCTGTAACCATTTTTTGGTGTTATATGCCAATCGAACGGATCGTTCCTCGACACGACACAAATTAATCCATAGCAGCAACTTCATATGAATTAACCAGATTTATTGGGGAACATCAGGGATCACAACACGAGCAATAAACACGACAATGGTTTTATTAACAATCCTCAACCCGTTCTTAACTTGGCAACCATGGAGTACAGGTTTTGAGGGGATCGCTACCGAAATATGCCTTATACAGCACGTGCAGACAAAAACAAACAGCATGCATGCAGGACAAGACAGAGTACTTGGTGATGTCTCATGGACGAGAGGACAGTGTCAAAAGCACGAATGTCGCTCCCAACAGGCGGATGTCCACGGATTCGAACTCCCAGCTCAAACCACGCCGCGTGGCAAAATGGCGCTTGTCCTTTTGTCGCAGACCTCACGCACGCAGTCTCCGCGCGCTCTGGCCCCCAATGTCGATGGCACATCCTCAATGTCGATGGCACAAGTCTGCCAGATCAACGATGCGCCTCAGCCGATCTCTCTCCAGGGTTCAGCATACAAATCCAGACCTGGTCCGTTCACCAGACAAGGCCCCAAATCAAGGTCTGAGCTCCGCAGGCACATCGACACCATGTCGAGCCGTGAGGTGAGTTAAGGCTCTGTAACACCTTGACGATTTAGCCAATGTATGCCTGACGTACGCAAAATTGGGCTAAAACGCCAGCACACGTCGGATACTTTATGGGTAAGTTTGTATACGTTAAGAGCACGCTGAAAAACACTGACATACGTCGTAGTACGCTGGCTTTCATCGTTGTACTTTGCGGTTGTCCTCAAATTTTAGCACGTTTGAAATTTTACGACGTATGCCAGCGTATGACTCACACGTTCCGCTATGCTGGCCATAAGTTGTAAGCACGTTATGCGATCGTTGACACACGTTACTTGTAAGTTACTCATAAGTCGAAACACGTCGAGGTAATGCTTAGTGTATCCATAACTTATTTCTAACCTATGAGTAACGTGCTTTGAACTTATGTGTAACGTACCTCCAATGCATATTGACATATTTGATCGACGTCTTCCGGATGACCACAGAACTTACTGAACGTGTTTCTAATTTACAGCTACCATATAATGGCGTATTGGCAGCGTTTCACAAACAAAACAAAAAAAAACAACAATAACTTCAGATATTTCGTCACGTGCCATTACGTCACGTCTGATTGCTTCTTCAGTTTGCTCATGTCTTATTCTTAGTTCCTTCTCCGTGAATATTTACTGTTTGAGGATATTGTCACGTCGACATCGAAACTTAAAAGCAAATGTCCGAATACATTTTAAAATTAGTGATAGACTAAAAAAAAATAATCATAAAAAACAACAACAACTTCAGATATTTCGTAACGTGCCTTCACGGAGCCAAGGAGAAAAAAAGAAAATGTGCCTTGATGGAGAAAATAAGTTTCGGGTATGCTAACCATCACCTCGACGTGTTTCGACTTATGAGTAACTTACAAGGAACTTGTGTCAACGATCGTGTATCGTGCCTACAACTTATTCCCAGCGTAGTGAAACGTGTGAGCCATACGGCGAGTGCGTCGTAAAATTTTCAGCATGCTTGAAATTTCATGACATACTAAACGTACCACGAAATATGACAGCGTACTTCATCGTTTTTCAGCGTGCTCTTAACGTATACACAACTTACCCATAACGTATTCGACGTGTGCCAGCGTTTTAGACACATTTTTCATAGGTCGGCATACGCTGGTTAAATCGTCAAGGTGTGACTGCGATGTTGACATTTCCAATTTTCAGGCAGTTATGATTTAAATCGGCGAGCGGCAGGTTTTTAACAGGCTACGCCACGAGTTCGTCGGCGATACGTGCAGCGCGCTATGCCTAAGTTAAACTATCGTTGGGCATAGGTTGTGAACGCCGACAACAGGCTAAGCATTCGTTGGTATAAGTTATCTATAAGACAACTAAACGTTCTGTGCCCGTTACTAATATGTTATGCATACGACCAACACGTTATGAATATGACCAAAACTTAAAAAAACATCAAAATTTCAGCGTACGCCAACGTTTTACATACATTTTTATACGTTGCCATTGCTGGCTAAATCGTCAAGGTGTCATGGCGCCTTCAGGACGGAGGCTCCATGGCCAGACGCAGGCCGAACCTGTCGATCACCTTCTCTTTCCTTCGAGTTGATCGCCGATTCGACGTGCAGGCCTCCTCTCTTACGTTCGCTCACTTCGAAACACGAACAGCCTCTCAACCGCCTGCAGTTTTCCACACACCGAACCCTTCTACGAAGCCTTCGTTTCTCTCGCTTCGAAGCCGCTCCGAGCACACCTCGAAAACCCGACTGTTTTCCACACACAAATCTTTTGTTCTTCCTTCCTTTGCTCGCTTCTCTCGGTGACTGCCGACCGAAAGGCCCCCTCCCCTCCGCGTCACTTCCTCTCCAGGCCACAACCTCCCCGCCGACTGGGAGGGGCCTATCCGGGATGAGGAAGGAATAAGAGGACTTCTCGTTCCACCACCACCGCTCAGACAACAAAAACCGCCTTTTACACCTCCCGACACACATGTTACGTCCATTTTACCACACAACCTAGCTAGAGTGGGGAGAACAAGTATTTGATACACTGCCGATTTTGCAGGTTTTCCCACTTACAAAGCACATAGAGGTCTGTAATTTTTATCATAGGTACACTTCAACTGTGAAAGACGGAATCTAAAACAAAAATCCTGAAAATCACATTGTATGATTTTTAAATAATTAATTTGCATTTTATTGCATGAAATAAGTATTTGATCACCTACCAA
This sequence comes from Eptatretus burgeri, assembly GCF_056783735.1. NCBI lineage: Eukaryota > Metazoa > Chordata > Myxini > Myxiniformes > Myxinidae > Eptatretus > Eptatretus burgeri. The sequence goes on from NC_140969.1 coordinate 101,502,757, forward strand.
CCAGTAAGAATTCCGGCTCTCACAGACCTGTTAGTTTTGTCTTTAAGAAGCCCTCCCATTCTCCACGCATTACCTGTATTAACTGCACCTGTTTGAACTCGTTATCTGCATAAAAGACAGCGGTCCACACTCAATTAATCAGACTCCAACCTCTCCACAATGGGCAAGACCAGAGAGCTGTCTAAGGACATCAGGGACAAAATTGTAGACTTGCACAAGGCTGGGATGGGCTGCAGGACAATAGGCAAGCAGCTTGGTGAGAAGGCAACAACTGTTGGCGCAATTATTAAAAAATGGAAGAAGTTCAAGATAACAGTCAATCTCCCTCGGTCTGGAGCTCCATGCAAGATCTCACCTCGTGGAGCCTCAATGATCATAAGAAAGGTGAGGGATCAGCCAGAACTACACGGCAGGACCTGGTTAATGACCTGAAGAGAGCTGGGACCACAGTATCAAAGAAAACCATAAGTAACACACTACGCCGTCATGGATTAAAATCCTGCAGCGCACGCAAGGTCCCTCTGCTCAAGCCAGCGCATGTCCAGGCCCGTCTGAAGTTTGCCAATGACCATCTGGATGATCCAGAGGAGGAATGGGAGAAGGTCATGTGGTCTGATGAGACCAAAATAGAGCTTTTGGTTTAAACTCCACTCGCCGTGTTTGGAGGAAGAAGAAGGATGAGTACAACCCCAAAACACCATCCCAACCGTGAAGCATGGAGGTGAAAACATCATTCTTTGGGGATGCTTTTCTGCAAAGGGGACAGGACGACTGCACCGTATTGAGGGGAGGATGGATGGGGCCATGTATCGCGAGATCTTGGCCAACAACCTCCTTCCTTCAACAAGAGCATTGAAGATGGGGCGTGGCTGGGTCTTCCAGCATGACAACGACCCGAAACACGGCCAGGGCAACTAAGGAGTGGCTCCGTAAGAAGCATCTCTAGGTCCTGGAGTGGCCTAGCCAGTCTCCAGACCTGAACCCAATATAAAATCTTTGGAGGGAGCTGAAAGTCTGTGTTGCCCAGCGACAGCCCTGAAACCTGAAGGATCTGGAGAAGATCTGTATGGAGGAGTGGGCCAAAATCCCTGCTGCAGTCTGTGCAAACCTGGTTAAGAACTCCAGGAAACGTCTGATCTCTGTAATTGTAAACAAAGGTTTCTGTACCAAATATTAAGCTCTGTTTTTCTGATGTATCAAATACTTATTTCATGCAATAAAATGCAAATTAATTATTTAAAAATCATACAATGTGAATTTCAGGATTTTTGTTTTAGATTCCGTCTTTCACAGTTGAAGTGTACCGATGATAAAAATTACAGACCTCTTCGACCAGGAGCCCGGAGGGGTCCGGGTAGCTGAAAAGCTAACCAATTTTTTTTATACATCACTATGCTCTATATCACCTCTATTCAAGGAAATGGACGTCTGCCGGGCACATCGTGGTGGGTGTGGCCAGGAGGGTCAGGAGAATGGCACCCGAAAATTAAGCTAGATCAGTTCATCGTCTAACCACTTGAAACTCATGGCAAAATGTTCAGCATAACTCCATGTTACATGACTGATGGCTGCCAGACATTTTGATTGGTGGGGTGTGTCTGCCAGACTAAATTAACTGGTACCCTAAAATTGAACCAGATCAGCTCATGAGCTAGCCTTATGAAACCAAGTGCAAAATGTTCAGTATAGCCCTACCTATCGTGAATCAGCACTGCCAGATATTTTCTGTGGTGGGGTACCCCTGCCAGACGTCCCAAAATGACCACACCCCAAAATTGAACTGGATCAGCTCATGAGCTAACCTTATGAAAACAAGTGAAAAATGTTCAGTACAACCTCACATCATGAATCGGCACTGCCAGACATTTTCTGTGGTGGGATAGGTCTCTGCTAGATATTCCCAAAAAATGACCACACCCCAAAATTGAACTTGATCAGCTCATGAGCTAGCCTTATGAAACCCAAGTGCAAAATGGTCAGCATAACCCCATGTATCATGAATCACAACTGCCAGACATTTCCACACACCGAATTTGACCTAGATCAAAGATCTTGTTAGCTTCTCAGTAGATAGCCTCCTCTACCTGCATGTGGGCAGTGAGTCAAGTTCTAGCTCTTCAATGTACACACTTAATGTACATGTAGCCTAACTGTGTGGTCAAACTGGATGTCAACAAGGGACAGCAGTATCAGTATGAGAGGTAATTTTTCTTAAACATACTATATATCTCATCATAAATAACCACAATTCATGAATCAAATTTGACAACAAAGTAAACCTTTCTATAGTGCAAGATTATAAAAATTAGATACACCTCGGTCTATTTGTGATGATGATGCAGAGTGTTGATACACAACCTGAAGTTTGTTCTACACAATTCCTGAAGTTCATCTTTTGGACTGTTGTATGAGCTACTGTTTGGTCTGGCCAGCTATGGCCAAGGCTTATACATTAATTCTTAGAGTAACCCTGCCCCTGGTTAGCTACTCGGATTTAGACATGAAAAATGAATATTGACCGACACCGAGGTCTATGCAGATTTTATGCTGTCATGTGTCTGATGTCGGCCAGATGCATGTGCTTTTTGAAACCCTTTCAGGGCTGCATACTTACAAGTGATGTTTAAATAAAGATACCATATTGGATTGTCGAGTATAATTCCTTTAGTATTGATTGAACATTCAGCGGTCTGTATGTAAAACTCAGATGTAAAAAAGATATCCAATGGGTGATGGACACTACTCTGAATCAGCCGTGGATCTGCTGCCAGTACCAATAATTTAAAAGCAAGTGATTTATTTTCATGAGATATTCATTGTACATTTATTCATAATTACTGTTTTTTTTCCAGCTTCTTGCTAACGGGTTAGACATCAGAAAGCTGTAGAATGGATCGAGAAGATTTGGAAGAACCACCCCACGAATCAAATTCTTCATCTACCATTGTCAGTCAAAAGGTAAGCTCATTACTTTGTGTTCAACATTTGAGATTATTTCGATGTGAAGAGGACCAGCGACCAGATTCCATGGTTCCTAGACCATGTTATCAACACTCATAGATCCAATTTCTTTTCCAGGACAATGATGCTGAAGGTTCTGAAGACACACATATGATTCAAGATGAGGAAGATTTGGAAGAACCACCCCAAGAATCAAATTCTTCATCCACCATTGTCAGTCAAAAGGTAAGCTCAAAAAAACTTTGTGTTAAACTTTTGGGATTGGTGAGAAGTGGAGATGACCAGCCACCAGATTCCATGGTTCCAGGATTCATGTTATCAACACTCATAGATCCCATTTCTCGTCCAGGACAATGATGCTTGTGGTGCCTTATGCTGCTGCATCTGTGAGAAGGCAACTGACGAAGACAGCAAACTAAAAACATTTAACGAGAAGACGTGGACAACAATCAAGAATGCTGCTGCCTTGCGTAAAAAATCTCAACTCTGACAAGTACTTCTCTATCACACGAATGATTTTGTATTGGCAAGCAATGATGAATCATCCCTTTGGTATCATCCTTCTTGTCAGAAGAGTTACACAGCAGTGAAGCGCCCGAAACAAGCACCACCAGCCAACGATGAACCAGCTGCCAAAAAAGGCTTGCATAGAGATGACACGATGCAGTGTCCTCCCAAAATCAGACCAACAGGGCATGTTGAAAGGGACTTGCATTTTCTTTGGAAAAAAGTCAGAAGAAGAAAAATGGAAAGGAAGAATCAAGAGTGAAGATAGCTACACTGTCTGGTTGTCAGTCACTTTGTGAGCGGGCAAAGTACTCAAACAATGAACGCATCAAGAGTCTGATTTGGAGTGGTGTCGACTTGATTGCTAAAGAAGCAGAGTATCATAAATCCTGCTGCGCCACGTTTCTTAACTAGACTGATGATCAGCAAACAGAAGGTTCAAAACAGGCATGTACCTCTCAGTACTACCACAAGAGATCATCTGCATCACTGTGGACCTACATCCAAAATGAGGTTATTGTTAATGAGAGATCAATTTTAGTCTCTGCTTTACTTGAAATGTATAAAGCAGAATACACCAGCAACGGTGGAGATGAAGCAGACGTAATGTCCTACACTGCCCAGAACCTCCTCAGGAAGCTCAGTGACAATTTTGGACAACAGATCATAACTAAATTATCCGACAAAACGGAGAGGAAACTTCATTTACAGTTCCGCCATGACAGAAGGCGATGCAAGGAACCGACTTCACGATGATGCTGAACAACATGAACAGGACAACAAATTAAGATGGGCTGCTCTTCATCTCCGTTCTCAAATCATGCAGCTATCAAAATCTAAGACTCCAAATCCAGCGACAGTGCAGAATTTGAAGGAATGTGCCCCAGAGATCCCAGCACAGCTGGACCTGTTTTTCAGGAGTCTCCGGGGCGGCCTGACACCGAGTAATCGTGGTGCGTACAAGGACGCAATTGATCGTAAAGTGACTTCAATGGCCTCGGATGCCATTTATAATATTACTCGTGGAACCGTCAAACCATGGAAGCACACTGCTGTGGGACTAGGTTTAGCATCGCTCACTGGATCGAAATTAACCCTGCAGATTCTAAACAGAGCTGGACACAGCATCAGCTGCAGTGAATCAAAAGGTCTGGAGACGGAATTTGCATAATCGGTGGAGTCTGATGAACGTGACACTCAAGATGGTATTCACCTGGACCCACATTTAGCCACTGCCAGTGTCTGGGACAATAATGATGCTAATATCGAAACATTAGATGGGAAACAAACCCTACATGCCACTGTCGGCCATACTTACCAGAATGTGCCCCAGGATGAGAGAGAAGCAACTGTTAAGCCAACAGAATTTCGTGATGGGCGAAACCGACGGAAGTTTGTGGGGAATGAACGGGACATAGCTCCATTTAGAAAGTCACTCAACCAGGCTGTGTTTGTGAGTTCTACGGCATCAAAAACTGCTAAAACTGCCATTCCTCTGAAACCATTGGATCGATATTGGTTTTGGAAGTTGAGAGAAAGCAACACATCTCTGCATGCTGGATTTGTCAGCCAGTTCATTAAGGACCCTTTGCCACTTCAAATAATTTCCTACACGGACCCTATATCAAGATCGCCAACCAATAATGATGTGGTCAAGGAGACGATGATCCGTACTATGAATGTGGCAAAGGAAACAGGACAGGACTATGCAGTTGTCACTTGTGATCGAGCCGTTGCATTGAAAGCTTACTCGATACAGGCAATTGGAACTCCATTGTTTGACAAGCTATTGATACTGCTGGGCAATTTCGACATTGAGCTAGCTTTCTACGGTGCAGTTGGTACAATGATAAACGAAAGTGGAATAGAATTCATACTAACAGAGGCAGATGTGTTGGCAGAAGGATCGATGATGGGATTCATCAAGGGCAAGTTTTACAACCGATGCAGCCGCATTCACGAATTGCTGGCAAATGTATTGGAGCAGAAGTTGTCTGATCGATTTGTTCTGGATTTGCCTCAAGAAGAATACGAGTCACTCCAACATGTGATGAGCACTGTCCCTTCTGATGTAAGCCAAGTAGAAGCATATCTTTCTGATCCAATTGTAACTCGGCATCTCCAGAAGTATGAGGACTTTTTCCAAACAGTTCTTGATGGTGCTCATGGATCAACAGCTCGGTTCTGGGTGATTTACATCTTTCTCACCAATCGCCTTCACAGAGAGTTGCAGAGATGTGTTAAGACCAATGATGTCAGTGGTTACATTGATGTCTTTCCAATGATGCTGGCTGTATTCTTCGCCCTCAACCGCCCAAACTATGCCAGATGGGGAGCGCTCTTCCTGAAGCAGTTGGAAAGTTCAGATCCAAAACTACGTGAAGTTCTCGAGAATGGTGCGTTTTCAATCAGGCGCACGAGGAAAGACTACAGTCATTCAGCTGTTGACCTGTCTTTGGAACAGTCTGGAAACCGTGACGCTGCATCACAAATGAAAGGGATAGTTGCATTTAGAAATTCGGAGAATGCCATGCGGAGATGGTCATTGACCGTGACACAAAAGGGCTATGGCTGTGACTGAGCTGAGGACATTTGCAGGACTCGAACAAGGGGAAAGTGCTGCCACTCAGTGTCGTCCTTCCAGAATAAAAAAAGGACAACCTTCAAATAGCAACACTCAGTGCAAAAATTGACGAATTTTGCAATCCCTTTCCTGATGATGCTCCATCTGCCTTGGTGAATATTGCAACTGGCCAAACAGCATCAAAGGCAACTGAATCATATTTACTAAATACACTCAAGCAGGGCCCGGAGGCAAGAGAGCAATTCACAACAGAATGGGACAGTAACAACAGTCGTTTTCTGAAGACAGTAAAACGGACCCCCAATACACAACTTCGCCGCAGAAAATGTCAAGAAGAAGAAAGCTAAGGTACCCGCCTCACAGACAGCCAAAACAAATGCAGAAAGCCTGAGGGATATGTTCATCCGTATGGTTGTGGTCATTGCAGAGAAGACAACATTTGACCTTCGGAATGTTCAATCGTACCCGATCACCACATACCCATTGTCACTTGCCCACTGTGATGGAGCACATGTCAAAACAGTCAAACCAGCTTTATTGAGTAAGCTCGAGTCGCTGCAGACTGAAAGGATCGCAGAATCTGACTTGCCAAGAAGCTTTGTACAAATTTTTGATGGCGGGCTTCTTCTCCATTCGGTCATTTCACAAACAAACATGGGAGCAGCATATGCATCAATTGCAAGGACAATGTTGTCAGTGATGTGTTACGGCAGGGCAAGGGAAGTGCATGTTTGTCTTGACAAATATGTCGAAAATTCAATCAAGGACAGTGAGAGGAAGCTATGGGAGGAAGCTAGCAGTGGACTCTGCCTATAACATAGCAGGACCTGAGCAAACAATACGACGGAATGGACCAAAACTGCTGACCAATGGCATCTTCAAAAATGAGCTGGCAAAGTTTCTTCTCAAACAATGGGGAAAGGACCACTACTGGTACATCTTCGGAGGAAAGACTTTGGTTGCATCTTATGGTGGTGAGTGCTTTCAGTACATACCTGACGAGCTCCAACATGTCAATGTGACCAGGCCACCACACCTCCAAGGGGACCATGAAGAGGCAGATACGCTGATAGCATTCCATGTCGCAAACATCACTGCCGGAAGTATTATTGTCAGGGCATCAGACACCGATGTGTTGGTAATTTTGATTGGGGCACTTGGACAGCAACGTCCTGAAGTATGGTCCATGGCAAACATCATAATGGATTGTGGGATTGGAAACAGCAGGAGGTACATCAATGTCACCAATATCGCTGACGTCCTTGAAGATTGCAAGCCCGGACTTCCCAGAGCACTGCCTGGTTATCACGCCTTCACTGGCTGTGATTTCACGTCAGCCTTTTACAGGTAGGCACAATGAATTTCATTTAATTTACATAAATAATGTCTAAAGACACTGAAGTAGCCAACATTCTTCAATTGTCAAAAAGATTTTTAAATGTACATTATATATGTTGGAATTCTCTTTTTGGCAAAGATATCTTCTTATGCAGTATATCAAAGCACTATAAATGACAAAGAGATGATAGTCGGGAAAATGCATGTACCGGTAATCAATACTTGTATGGTAGCAGTTCTGGAAAGTTCTTATTATCCACATGTGGTTCAATCGACTGGATGAAACTTTTCGAGACGGTAGCAGATTAAATAGAATTCACACATACATGTACCAATTATATTTTTCAGGAAAGGCAAAGTGAAAGCCCTCGGTATAGTTGAGAAGGACAAGACTGGACGCTTCGTCAATCTCTTCATCAGCATGGGAGACGTTCATGGTAGTGTTGACCTGGATGTTGCATCAGAGTTGGTCTGCCACATGTATGCACAAAGCAAGACTAAAGACGTCGATGAAGCTCGATACAACAGACTGATGCAAGTTTCTGGCAAAGTTGATCAGGTAGGGCGGGTCTTTATATCAGAATTCCATTCCCATAGAATGTATGCAAGACAGCACCCACTCCCCCATCAAAGAGTAATGCCTCTACGTAATCATGTAGGGTCCCGTCCACCACATTGTGAATATTTGAGAATAGGCGAGCTCTAAGCAAGAGACCTTTGGTTATTGAGGCATCTGATTATTCATTATTCAACTTTTAATGTGAATGATAGAATTTTCTTTAAGGTGAATCCATTGGCAAATGTCAAACGGGTGGACTGTGCTTTGCTGCCACCTTCTCGTCGGACCCTTCAGATGAAAGTACGCAGAGCTCAGTACGTCACCATATTGTGGACCAACGCAGCTACAGCATCTCCTGGGGATGGTTTGTCACCAACAGAATATGGTTGGTCTGTGAATGACAACCTTCTGCAGCCAATCTGGTTCCAAGTGCCCGCAGTACCTGACACTTTGTTCACAAATAGTACCACCGTAGAGGTCGACAGTGACAGTGATGAGACTATTATCACTGGCAGCGAAGCGCAGTGTGACTTGGAAGCACTCTCCCTTGATGAACTGAGTGATTCGGATGACGAACCATGGAGTGAAGACTCCGATTCAGATCAAGAGGAAGACATGGATTATATGTAGATGAGAACTGAAGACTGATGTGAAGCTTGTTTTGAACTGTTGATAAATTCGCAGTGTTCATTCATGATAGTGTATAACATGTGTAATAAAAAATGTAGGCCGAGTTTAGTTTAAATGGAGGGGATTTAATTAGGGACATCTGGCAGGGGTACAGAAAATGTCTGGCAGTGCTGATTCACAATAGGTAGGGCCATACTGAACATTTTGCACTTCGTTTCATAAGGTTAGCTCATGAGCTGATCTGGTTCAATTTTTGGGTGTGGTCCTTTTGGGACGTCTGGTAGGGGTACCCCACCACAGAAAATGTCTGGCAGTGCTGATTCACGATAGGTAGGGCTATACTGAACATTTCGCATTTGGTTTCATAAGGTTAGCTCATGAGCTGATCTGGTTCAATTTTAGGGTACCAGTTAATTTAGTCTGGCAGACACACCCCACCAATGAAAATGTCTGGCAGTGGTCCGTCATGGTACATGGAGTTATGCTGAACATTTTGCCATGAGTTTCAAGTGGTTAGATGATGAGCTGATCTCGCTCAATTTTCGGGTGCCATTCTCCTGACCCTCCTGGCCACACCCACCACGATGTGCCCGGCAGACGTCCATTTCCTTGAATGAAGGTGATATAGAGCATAGTGACGTATAAAAAAAATTGGTTAGCTTTTCTGCTACCCAGACCCCTCCGGGCTCCTGCTCTAGTTCCAAGTCGAGGAATTGTTGATCAAGCCCCCCCCCCCCAAAATGGCGAATTAAGACCACAGCAAGGGAGAGTGAGGTGTCCAAGGATGCGCCTGATATAGGATATAATTAAATAAATCCGTTAATCATCTTCAAAAGCGGTGTTTAAATTAACCCAAACACCCAATTTTCACTCATGCACTTTCTTGGTGTTCTTTTGGTATCCATGCAAAGTTTGGGGCAGTGAGGTTTCATGGTTTTGGAGTGAAAGAGGAGATACGTGATAGAGTGAAAGAGGTGATCACTCAATGAAAGAGAAACGAGTGAGACAGGGATAAAGAGAGAGTGGGAGGGGGACAGGGACAGTGAGAACAAGGAGAAGGAGAAAGGGATCGGGAAAGAGTGAGAATTGACATTGTGAGAAAGCGATGAAGACATTCTTGCAGCTTATTGACTGCCTAATTCAATGACCATCAGCTGAGCACTGTCCATCAAGATTTCTGTCCTCTGAGGGCTTTGCATCATCCCCCACTGGGTCTAAACTATCCCATGCAGGATTTGCACGATCCTCCAGAGGGTCTATACCCTCCTCTACCACGTGGATCTCACTATCACTCACCATGGGGATCTCTACTCTATTCCTTGGCAAAGGGTTCTCTACTTTCTTACTCACCATGGGATCCAGACTCACCATGGGATCTAATCACCATGGAATCCGTCACCATTTCACGGACACTTGCCTCGATGCTCATGGTCTTGACATCCACCGCCATTTACCGATGCTTGGTCCTGCTAGCCTCCAGTATGGCATTGATGATGGCCATAATTATCTCGTGCCTGACCTTTAAATGGGTTACCACTTGGTCTAACCAAGCGATAGCCCATTTTAAGTAAAGCGACAACATTCAAGAACAGCCCAATCTTATATATTATCAAGGGAGGTGCAAAGCGCTATTAACTTTATATGGGACTGTTTCTCTGTATGCAACTTTAACATAGGGACTAAAAATTCGTTGCTCGGCTTCTACTGGATGAAATCGGTTGCAAGTTTCAGAAGTAAATCCTTTGTACGTCGAGGTAATATGTTCCAAATTTCAGAAACGTCCATTTCCGCATTCAGAAGTTTTTTTCAGAAGAAGAAAACCCTCGAAAATCATGTTGGTGTCTGTCTGTCCATCCGCCCAAAATGTGTTGGTGCTCATATCTCAAAGGCTTTCCATTGAAACGAGCTGAAACATGGAATATACATCGGACAATACGTCTAATTCATGGCTTTCGAAACAAATTCCAACTAAGTGCAATAGTTTTTTTTTTCCTTTTTGCTACTTTTTGCTCATATTCAACAATCCACGCATCATCCAGTCAGAAACATCATGCAATTCTGCTTTGTTTCCACCAGAGGGCAGCACTGTCTATCATTAATGGACATGCATTCGCAGATCAATTTATTTGTGTGTTGACAACTGTACGTACTCATTACCCTGCACTCGCTAAACAAAAAGCAGCGTTAAGCGATTGGAAGTTCACGTACGTATGTCATACGTCGTACCTGTCTGCATTTTGTTAAGATCGAAAACCATTCAGCGAGGAAATTGAAACTTTACTACATGTTACATGACCATGTAATATTGCGGTCACTCTTTTGAGGTCAAGAAGTCATATTTCTGAAATCCTCAATTTCCATCCGATTGACTTGAAATTTGAACAGGATTTGCATATCAGGTCACTAAATTCAACCACCAACTATTTTTGAGGTCAACATAGGCTAAAAGGTCAACATCGGCCAAATTTCTAAAATTGTCAATTTTCATCTGGTTGACTTTAAATATTAAGAGGATTATTGGGGAAAACGCCAGGGACATAGAAAAGGCCCCTTTATATGGTATGTGCCATTTGGGAAACTATAGAAAAGAAGGGACATTGCATAGCTTGTTCTCTGTTTTTGCATATGGCAGCTTCGGCTGCCAGGTAGCTATTATTTCTTGGAGTGCAGCTGTGCCACTGATGCTGTGCTCCTCTACCAGTACACTGGCACTCATTTTGCCAAACACAGAAGGATGACAAGCTGAGTCAACCCCCACCTGGTGTTAATTCAGTAGCCAACAGGGCTCAAACTCAGGAACTTAGGATTCCAAGCCTGCCACCGTAATCGATAAGCCAACACCATGCTTGCATCGCTTGTAGAAAATGCCAAACAATAGAAAAGAATGGACATGCCATGGCTTGTGGAAAATACCAAACAATAGAAAATATGGCACATTCAAAACATCTCGTGTGCGTGCTGTACTACCCTTGTGTTCTGAGGAGGAACCAAGTAATGCTCGAGAAAAGTTCATATAAAGGGGTGCCCTACATATTCAGGTTAAAATCTGTTATTACGTAAAGTTTTTTTGTGTACATTGAAAACGAAACCACATAAGATAATGTGCATGTGTGTGACTAATTTATTTTAAAAACTGGCGCAAATTTATATGAAATTTTTCTCGAGCATTACTTGGTTCCTGCGAAGAACACAAGGGGTTGTACAGCATACACATGCGATTTTTTTGAATGTCCTTATTTTTTATAGTTTGGTATTCTCTACGAGCCATGGAATGTCCCTTCCTTTCTATTGTTTGGTATTGTCGACAAGCCATGGAATGTCCCTTCTATTCTATTGTTTGGTATTTTCTACAAGCCATGCAATGTCGCTTCTTTTCTATTGTTTGATATTTTCTACAAGCTGTGCAATGACCCTTCCTTTCTATTGTTTGGTATTTTCTACAAGCCATGGAATGTTCCTTCTTTTCTATTGTTTGGTATTTTCTACAAGCCATGCAATGTCCCTTCCTTTCTATTGTTTGGTATTTTCTACAAGCCATGCAATGTCCCTTCTTTTCTATTGTTTGTTATTTTCTTCAAGCTGTGCAATGCCCCTTCGTTTATATTACGGTTGTGGAAATTCGCATGACACCATAAAGGGTCCTCAGGTGAGATATATCGGTAAGTTCATGTGTAGTTAGCCCAATCCCGTTTTATATAGGGAATATGTGTGATTCATCCGGGCTGCGACGCTTTGAGTTAGCCATTTTTCTTTCTCTATTGTTATTTTCGACCATTAAGCCACCATCAACAACGCCCCCGAACAACTCCACCAAACCGCCACTACCTTCACCTCCACAACCCAACCCCGCAAGCATAGCCTCACCCGCCATTCTCTAACGACGCCCAACAACGGCCCAATCACCATGGCAAACCTCCCACCACCTTCGCCTTTCTCCTTCACAACAAGCAACCGCTTGTTGAACACTGAACCTGTGAACCTGTGAACACTGAACGTCAGGCTGTCTAGGGCCCGTTCAGCGATTGGTGCCGAACGCATCAAGCTGCGAGCGTGAATGGCGGCCTTTCCGAGGGAGAAAACGGATAGGGGGAGCTTCACGCCCCCTTTTCCTCCATCCAATGGGCGAGCATGGGGAGGCTTGGCCCCGCCTCCAAGTGCGTGTTTGTGAATTCCGTTTGGGCAGAAATGTGGATCAAAAGAGGCTCACGCCCCCTTTTTGCCTGACCAATGGCTGACCAAGGGGTGGCGTGGCCCCGCCTCCAAATGCATTTTGATCCGGGAATTTGCATACACGCCCCTCCCTCGATCTATAAAGGCGTGCACATGGGGTGGTTCTTGCTTCTTCTCTTCGTCCTGGAGCTGGTCTCGCTATTCGTCTTGGCTCGTCTCGCCGGGTGGTCTGGTCTGGTCTTCTGTCGGTGCCAAGGTCTTCTGTCGGTGCGGTCCCGAGACCCCGCTGGCGGGACGGAGCGTCTGCCATTCCCCTCTCCTGACCCCGAGCATTAACGGTTTCCCCCCTTTATCCGCGCTGAGATAGCGCCGGAAACCGCGTCCGTGGCATCGAGCGGCCAACACGTGCCGGCGCGAAGCACGAGCTCACCGACCACGCCGGAGGAGCTGGGAGATGAGGTCGCGGGAGGAGGACTCGACGCGCGCAGGGAAGTCACTACTTTTCTTTTCTTTGCTTTTGGTGTGTGTGTGTGTGTGTGTGTGTGTGTGTGTGTGTGTGTGTGTGTGTGTGTGTGTGTGTGTGTGTGTGTGTGTGTGTGTGTGTGGCGCCAGTCTTGTAAAGTAGAACTGTGTAAGTGTGCCCGTGCAAGTCATATTAGGTTGTAGTTCTTGCTTTCGTTCTTGCTTTCGTTCTTTCTTTGACTGTATGAAAACTGTTGCTGACTGTAAATACGTGCTTGCTTGTCAAATTGTTCCCCCGTTTCGCTTCATCTTTTCCTTCAATTGAATCTCCATCTTGCATCACGTAAGGGATTCGTAGTGGGTTTCAACATCCCGGTAATTAATCGGAACCATCAAGGCCGACGATAACTCCGCTCGGTTATCCCTGTAATACGGAACGAACCGCTTAAGCGGTTCGTGTCCGGAGTCGGCCTGTGGCGTGGTCCCATCCCTCGGCAGATTATCCGTGCGAGTACCATAGGTATATCGACTTTCGGCGATTTACCCTATCTCGCGCGGGTTGACTGCGGACTGGGTGGTGGTGGGGTTAAACACCCACCCGTGACTCGTTTCTGGCGGTAGTCCGAGGAGGGTCACGACTGAATTGCACGTCGGTGGGCGAAGCGGCCGCTATTGGTTATACGCGGTCGTTCACACGCCGGCAGGGCGCGAATTCGTAACAATATTGTTTGGTATTTTCTGCAAGCCATGGAATGTCCCATCTCTTCTATTCTGTGGTATTTTCTACAAGCCATAGAATGTCCCTTCTCTTCTATTCTGTGGTATTTTCTACAAGCCATTGAAGGTCCCTTTCTTTCTCTTGTTTGGTATTTTCTACAAGCCGTGCAATG
>NC_140969.1:101517357-101557357 GCF_056783735.1 Eptatretus burgeri
ACCTATACACAGGCTTACCAACTTTGTGTTGAGCTGTTTTGTTCGCGGAAGAAAGACCGCTCATGTCTCAGTTGTAAAAATGAAAATCCCGTCTGGCAGAAACTTTGTCTGGCGAATCACTTATAAAGCAACGATGAGGAGATTGCTTAATCATTGGGTGTGGCCACAGGAAATGACACTTCGGGAGAGACAGCTTGGAAAATAACTGGGAGATATATTCTAAAATTGTATGAATCATTTTTAAAACATACTTAAAATACCCTAAAATGGTTTTGATTCAAATGTTTTCAGTTCGTGTTCTGAGATAAAATATAAACACGAGACCTTGTCTCACAGAATAGTTCCTATTTTTTCACAGCATGACTGTCCAAAAACACTTCCTCATTCACACAGCACGACCGTGTCAAAAAAAACACTTCCTCATTTTCATGACACGAACTGAAAACATTTGAAACAAAACTTTTTTTATGGCGTGGTTTATGCACAAAAATGATTTGCAACTCGGGCGTGGCCAGATGAGATCATTAAGAGAAGTTTATCATTTCGTAATGACACAAAAGGGGTATCGTAAAAAATATAAAGATTCAAATGTTTTGTTTTTCAATATTTTAGATGGGGATTATTGTGCAAAGAAAATTAAACTATTGAAGGAATTTGAGAATGAACAAATCTTTATAGGTTCAATGAGTGAGCTAAACAATATGCATCGGTTATTTGATAAAGAGTGTCCCGAGGGTTAGACGTTTTAGATATTTCTTTCGAATCACCTTTAACAAATCACATTACCATTTTAGTACTTGAACAAATCTTTATCTTATTGTATGGATTATTTGAAAAAAAAAGTGTCCCCAGGTTAAAAAGGGAGACAAATAAATATACCTTGGGATAAAAAGGGGGTTTATTTTTTGGGAAAAAAAATATGAATCGCTGAAAATCCCCCATTCATTTACATGGGGAAAAGTGAGCCAGAACCAGTATATTCACCCTACTAATGTCCCTTCTCTTTTATTCTTTGGTATTTTCTACAAGCCATGGAATGTCCCTTCCTTTCCATTGTTTGGTATTTTCTACAAGCCATGCAATTTCCCTTCTTTTCTATTGTTTGGTATTTTCTACAAGCCATGCAATGTCCCTTCTCTTCTATTCTTTGGTATTTTCTACAAGCCGTGCAATGTCCCTTCTTTTCTATTCTTTGGTATTTTCTACAAGCCGTGCAATGTCCCTTATTTTCTATAAGCCATGGAATGTCCCTTCCTTTCTATTGTTTGGTATTTTCTACAAGCAATAGAATGTCCCTTCCTTTCTATTGTTTGGTACTTTCTACAAGCCATGGAATGTCCCTTCCTTTCTATTGTTTGGTATTTTCTACAAGCCATAGAATGTCCCTTCTCTTCTATTCTTTGGTATTTTCTACAAGCCATGCAATGTCGCTTATTTTCTATTGTTTGGTATTTTCTACAAGCCATGCAATGTCCCTTATTTTCTATAAGCCATGGAATGTCCCTTCCTTTCTATTGTTTGGTATTTTCTACAAGCAATAGAATGTCCCTTCTTTTCTATTGTTTGGTACTTTCTACAAGCCATGGAATGTCCCTTCCTTTCTATTGTTTGGTATTTTCTACAAGCCATAGAATGTCCCTTCTCTTCTATTCTTTGGTATTTTCTGCAAGCCATGGAATGTCCCTTCCTTTCTATTGTTTGGTATTTTGTACAAGCCATGGAATGTCCCTTCCTTTCTATAGTTTGGTATTTTCTACAATCCATGCAATGTCCCTTGTTTTCTATTGTTTGGTATTTTCTACAAGCCATGGAATGTCCCTTCTTTTCTATTGTTTGGTATTTTGTACAAGCCAAACAATGTCCCTTCTTTTCTATTGTTTTGTATTTTCTCCAACCCGTGCAATGTCCCTTCTTTTCTATCATCTGGTATTTTCTACAAGCCATGCAATGTCCCTTCCTTTCTATTGTTTGGTATTTTTTACAAGCCATGCAATGTCCCTTCTTTTCTATTGTTTGGTATTTTCTACGAGCCATGCAATGTCCCTTCCTTTCTCTTGTTTGGTATTTTTTACAAGCCGTGCAATGTCCCTTCTTTTCTATTGTTTGGTATTTTCTACAAGCCGTGCAATGTCCCTTCCTTTCTATTGTTTGGTATTTTCTCCAAGCCATGGAATGTCCCTTCCTTTCTATTGTTTGGTATTTTCTACAAGCCATGCAATTTCCCTTCTTTTCAATTGTTTGGTATTTCCTACAAGCCATACAATGTCCCTTCTTTTCTATTGTTTGGCATTTTCTACAAGCCGTGCAATGTCCCTTCTTTTCTATTGTTTGGTATTTTCTACAAGCCATGCAATTTCCCTTCTTTTCAATTGTTTGGTATTTCCTACAAGCCATACAATGTCCCTTCTTTTCTATTGTTTGGTATTTTCTACAAGCCATGCAATGTCCCTTCTTTTCTATTGTTTGGCATTTTCTACATGCCGTGCAATGTCCCTTCTTTTATATTGTTTGATATTTTCTACAAGCCGTGCAATGTCACTTCTTTTATATTGTTTGGTATTTCCTACAAGCCATACAATGTCCCTTGTTTTCTGTTGTTTGGCATTTTCTACAAGCCGTGCAATGTCCCTTCTTTTCTATTGTTTGGTATTTTCTACAAGCCGTACAATGTCCCTTCTTTTCTATTGTTTGGTATTTTCTACAAGCCGTGCAATGTCCCTTCTTTTCTATTGTTTAGTATTTTCTACAAGCCGTGCAATTTCCCTTCTTTTCTATCGTTTGCCACATGGCACATTCCATATAAAGGGGCCTTTTCTCTGCCCCTGGCATTTCCCCCAACATTTGCATTACGAACGGACCCTCGTGACTGTTAAATTTTGAAGTCATGTATCTATTTGAATTCAGATGTAATATCTCCATTTACTTTGATTTAATATGCTCGTTTTGTCTTCCTCTGACTTTTCATTTTATATTTCAATGTTTTATTTGTAAAATAAATTATTGTAAAACTAAGTTTAATTCCGCCTTTGGCCAAAGTGGTAGTTGATTTGAAATAAACCTTTAAATATTATGATTTTTATTATAACCTGACCCCTCACAACGTTGTTAGTTTGATTAGGAGGTCAGCCCCAAGGGGGCATTGTTCCAGTACTGCTGCTCAGAGCTGGGCTGCTCGGTGGTGCCTCTCTGTGCCCCCTAATAGCCCCTCTACCTCCATCTCTCCTGATGTTGTTTTACCAACAAAAAAATAATCACCCCCTTTTGAGCCACGAGCTTTCTTCATTGCATTCTATTTTATTTTAAATCTTTTCACCCCTCCACCCGCTTAATACAATTAATTTGTTCTCAAACTTCACTCAATTTAAAATCCAAATTAAAATCTTCCGTGACACCAACAGACTTTAATTTGGATTCTTATTTGGAATCCCTGACTTATTGTCAATGTGGGATAGAACCCAAACCCAATTGCTGAGGGGTTCAAAAACCACTCAAGATACCAATTGTTATGGAATGAGATAAAATCCAAACTTAAGTTTTGAGTGCAACGAATCCCAGAGTGTGATGAGATCATCCCGCTCCTCAACACCAATTTTCATGATATGGAGCCTTCTTCCCAAAGTAGGTCCCTCTCGATGTGAACTCTGGAGCCAGTGTTTGGAGGTGCCAGGAAGCTCAGGCAGCAATGACGAGGTTTGGCATGGACAATGGTGGGGTGCGCGCACACTACTATTATTAAATTTAGTTTGCACGTCAATACTTTGGTATGTGGTATCCTTATGTTTAACGTTAATTTAACATTTCTGGAGGTTCAATCACATCTAAAAAAAACACAGCAACGTGCATGAAAACAATAGCAATTGAATGAGGATGAGGATGAGGATGAGGAGAGAAATACAATAGTACAATGGAGGAAGAGACAGTGGCAAACCAGACAGACCGCTTACTCTAAACAGATACAAATAAAAAGCTTCGCCTTTTCAATGAAGCCTTACTATAATTAATGGACCGGTGTTTGTTTGTTTGTGGATGTGTTTGTCGCGCGACAACTCCTACAGTTCTGGGCCAATTACATCCAGACTTGCTACAGAGGATCAGCATGACCCCCAATTAATGTATAGGGGTGTTTTTATCTTTGCCAGTGGTCTTGGAGAGGTGAGGGTTGGGATGCAAATTCTCGATGTAAATGTGTATCGTGTAGCAATGCCTCCAGGTGGGGGAGGGCATTTCCTCGGGAGGCAGTCTCCACCATTTACAGTGGAGTATTCCTGTCCCCATGTTTTCCAGTGTGGGGTGTTTTGAATTGTATGCATAAGGTGTGTTTTTGCTTCATGCATGGAACCCGGGTTTTTTTTTTGCGTAGACAGAGCTGTCAGTTACCTATACACCGCCAAAATAAAGGTATGCATCAGAAGAACGTATTGCCTGCTTGGAATAAGATCGCCCATAGGGTGGGTACTCTACTTGTCTTTAAAATGTAGACTCTCACAGAAAATACACAAGACAAAAGGCAAGAAAAAGATATGGGGAGGTAAAGAGGTATGGCCTTTCTTCCTTGATGCATCGTGGGGGGGAAGGGGGCGGCTCAAGCAGTCTCAGCGGGGTCTGGCATGTACAATGGTGTGACGCACATGTGATGCCATACCCAGATGCGTACTTCACTCCAGACTGCAGCACCAGTGGAGTCACACTCACTGCACGCTCTGGAGACTGCAAGACCACTTTACGCAGATTCCGGTCAGTAAATTGCTGGGCAACTTAATGCAGACTCCGACGGGACTGGCTTAGGACTCCTCAGACTGACGCACTCTCCAGCTCCAGCGCTCCAAACTGACCCCTGAGACTGATGCTGCTGCTGCTTCACTTCCCCAGAGCTGTCAAACTCTCCAACTGACTGCATCGTCCATCGTGGAGTCCTTAAAGGCTCAGGACCGTGAAATTATCACTGCTCCCTTATTGAACACATGCCAGCCACGTGGTCTTTTCATGACGCCACAGCCCAAAGCTCTGCCTCTTCAGATGCCATGACCCCAAAGCACGAGGCTGATAAGTAAATAAAAAGGGAAGGTAGTAAAGGGGAAGCACACAAAGTGAAAAAATGATACAGAGGACTCGCAGGAAGACAAGGGTCTATCTGTATGCTCGATCCTGATAGTGGGTAATTACTTATTCTGACAACTTATTCCCAACATTAATCTATTAATGATACACTTGTTAGTCTGTTTGTCTACCTCACCATCACATATTGTGAGGTTGTGAATAAAATGTTGTTTCGTCGTTATTTAATTTTAATGTTGAATAGATGTGTATGCAACGTGAAGAAGTTAATTAATTTAGGATAATTTATTTATTAACACAATTAGGTGATTCACAATCACTTCATGGTCACCCAATCACATGACACGGACACCCAGCAGGATTAAAAACAAAACCTGTCAAAGGGTGGAGGAGCACCTTGTGAGCCAACGGAAATCCATATCTCGTGCCCAACTGTATCTGCAGACGTCCTCCTGCAGTTGGGATACATTTTTTTTTACGAGGTTGGTGGCATGATTTGAACTCTGCCTCCTGTAAAACACTTCATTCCGCAAAACGCACAAACACAAAGAAAACTGAAAACCCACTCCGTGGGAGTACCTCCTGTATGGCTGCCCTTCTCAGGGCAGCTCACCGGATGATGGAATTGGGAAAAACATGGGGTAAACTTCCTCGGTCACATTGGGGTGGTGTGTGGTAGAATGGTGCTGGGGTGTCGTTCACCAGATGGTGATCTCCTTGGATTAACCTGACATGCTCCCTTCGGGTGGGTGCCTGGAATGTCCTATTCCTAAGAGATGATGATCACCTGTCTGTTATTATCTGAGCTCAAGTGTTTAAACATTGGTATTGCAGCACTCTCTGAGGTTTGGAGACTGGTTAGTGGCGACATCATGGTGGGTGGTTCCACCTACTTATTGGTTTGGTCACTTTGATGGTTACCATGCCCAAGCAGTTGCTGCAGCTGTGTCCAATAGGCTGACTTCAATGATAATTGAGGTAACACCGGTCAATGAGCGTATGATGAGACAAAGGATTTGTCACTCCTTGGGTGCCGTTTCCCTGGTCTATGAACATGCTCCAAATGAGGTGAGTGATCTCACCCTGAAGGACGCATTCTGCGCCATGATCGAGACTGTGGTTGAGTACTGTACCAGGTGAGATATTCTTCTCGTCTTGGGGGATTTCAAGACATCGACTGGAACTGATAGGGATGGTTATGAGACATGTGTTGGTCCCCATGGGTCTGGAAATGGGAACCAGAATAGCACTAAGATCCTTGACTTTGCAAGAAGTCATGGACTTAGGGTGACTGGTTCAGGGTTTCAGTGCCCACAGGCTCATCGCTGGACTTGCTATTCCAACGTTGGTGCTGTGGCAAAGGAGATTGACCATGTGCTCGTTGATGGTCACTGGAGGATGACCTGGAACTGCAGGGTCTACTGGATCACTGAGTTCCTCAATACCGACCACAGGCTTGTTGTTGCAACTCTGAAGTTGCAGTGTAAATCCGGGAGAATAGTACTGTCCCAGCCGAGGCTGGATGTTGGCAAGCTCAAGGATGAGAGGGTAGCTGAGGAGTTTGTGAGCAGGCTGAGTGGGGATTTGGGGTCTGGGTGCTTTGGGGGGTCCTGAAGAGTTGTTGAGTGCCTTCAAGACCACCATCCTTGATGTTGCCGGTGGATGTCTTGGAACTCACTGCAGGGCAAAGAGGAATTTTGTGTCAAGGGACACTGGATACCATTGACCAGTTGCAGAGCCAGGCTTAATGGCAGAGCTGAGCTGTTCAGGAAGTTGAGGCATAAAACTGTATGTGTGCTAACGGTGGACAAAGAGGCCTATGTGCAAGGAATTTATGAAGGGGGTAAAGCATCACCTGTGGTCAGGTGATTCTCGTCCCGCTTACAGGGGAATTCGCGCATTGCGTTCGTTCAAGCCCATCCCTCGTTGTGCTGCAGTTAAAGTGGAGGGTGGTGGGCTGTTGACAGAGGAGTCACATGTGTAAAGTTTTTCCTCGATCTGTTCAGCCATTTCAGAGAAGATATTTGCAGGTTCTTTTTTTGAAAAAAAAAAACAACAATATGGCTGCCGAATCAAATTGCCGATGATGTCATTAAAAAAAATTTGTGCACCCTTTTAACCCAAGATGACCCTCAAATTTTTTCATACTGATTGGATAGCGTTCTACATATGCAATTATGACGTCATAAAAAGGCGCCTATGATGTCGTTCAAAAAAAAATCACACTCATTCCCCATGAGGAGTACTTGCCGTGTGCCAAGTTTCAATATTTTACTTGGTGCGCCTTCAGAGAGACGGAGGTCCAAAATTTTCCCATTTTTCAAACATGGATACCACACCACGTTACGTATGACGTCATAATTATGATTCTAACATTCTACACGAGTCGTCGCACCAATGGTGAAAATTTCATCTCAATCCAACAAAGAGTTGCGGAAGAAAACGTGAAAGCTCTGTGCGGACAAACAAACAAACAAACAAACAGACCCAAACCCAACACCCTCTCCTTCGACGAGGGTAATAACACCGCCACCAACATCAATTGGTCAATTCATTCCAAATGGATTAAGAACAAGATGTCCAGTCATAAAGCCTATCCTCTTAGTTGCAGTGTCAATCGCATTCGACATCGTGAACTTGGTATCAGCATCCAAACGAACAACAAAGGAAGTCTGTGATGCTTCGAGGTGATTATCTTTTTGGCTTTCACACAAAAGGCAATTTGCTTGTTATGAACCTGGGAAATGGTGCAGTGGAATCGTCATCGGAGAAGGAGCCTGCAACAGAAACAAGTCAGCGAGGGTGACAGGTGGCATTCTGTGGCGGGATGAGACCTGTTGGTGGTTGTTCATGGGAACCTGACAGGCATTATCCATGGAGATTATACGATGAAACTAGGTTGCAATGCCTTGGTCAATTAGCATGTGCAATGCAGGTGTTTTGCAGCTTGCCAATTCCCACATACATGCAACTTGAGGTTGTCAATTGGTTCCTTCAGATCCAGGGCATTATGAAAAGGCAATGGCCCGTAAGTTCACCAGATGTTGCACCGATTGAGAATGCACGAGACGAACTTGTGTGAACTGTTTGTGCCAGACCTCGTATCCCATAAAAACCCACAAGGACTTTAGGTAGCGTTTGCATCAGAGCAGTAAGATATCCCACAAGAAGGGATGGGTATGTAATATATTGTACTGCATGACAAAGCACCGCAGGCTACCAAAAGACCCTCGGCCTTTTCATTGAAATTATATTTTAACACCTTATTGGTTTGATATTTATTGGCGTGCTTTTATTTATCTTTTTTTGTGCAGTCAAGGTGCGTGGAAGAGTTAGAACAATGAACGGATCAAAAAGGCAACAGAACAAAAGGAACAGCAGAAAGAGCAGGGAAACACCAACAGCAGGGTTGAATGATAAAATAGAGGAAGAGCTTGGGGTGGGGGTGGAGGTGGAGGGTCTAAAGGGGGAGAAAAGATCATGGTTTTAGATTGGGGATCATCTGAGATGGTGATAAACAGCCGTCTTGAAGACTTAGAGTGAAGAATGAGATCGAAGAGAATGTGGAAGTTAGTTCCACGGGTGGGAGAACAGAGAAACAAATGAGTGGAGGTGAGCAGCGATTCTGGACTTTGGGAGTTTCACCAGAAGCGGGATGATGTGGCAAAAGGTTGGGGGAGGTGGGGGGGGGGGCTGGCAAAGCATGGAAAAAGCAGAGGGTGCAAGACCAGAAGGCGGGCAGGAGAAGACAGAGTGACTGTCGACTTGTCTGTGATGAGAAGGTGAAAGGTCCATACACTTAGCTTCATTGTGGGATATTCTAATGGCCATAAAGACCTTGGTTTCCATGGCATGAAGCTGAGCCAAGTGTGAAAGCAGGAGCAGCAACCCAATGGAGAGAGCAGTACTCAGTCAAGCTGTGGATGAAATCATCGTAGGTGGACAGGAGTTCAAGCGTGCCAATGAAGAACTTTGAATGATGCAGGATTCCCATTCGGCGATTGGATTTGGAGGCCAACTTTGAAATGTGGTTTGCCCAGGAAGGTCAT
Organism: Eptatretus burgeri; assembly: GCF_056783735.1. Lineage (NCBI taxonomy): Eukaryota > Metazoa > Chordata > Myxini > Myxiniformes > Myxinidae > Eptatretus > Eptatretus burgeri. The sequence continues at coordinate 101,526,462 of NC_140969.1, forward strand.
GGCTAATAGTGAGACCCAGGAGTTTTAATGAATGAAGGTCCTCAAGAAGGTTGTTTGGAAAGTAGATCGGAGGGTTTGCCAGAAGGTCCTTTTGGAGAGAGATGAAGAGAGCGGGAGAGAGAGGAAGTTGTCTGGATTGAAAGGAAAAGACATATTCCAAGTGTTTGACCAGCTTGTGATTTTACCAAGGTCTGAAGAGATGAATGAAGATGCTGTCTGCCTATTTGAAGGATGAGGGATGTCACAGCAGAGGGTGGAATCGTCAGAAAGTGGATGAAGGAATTTTTTCCAAAGAGTCTGCTCACGAGAAGGCCGAATGCTTCATTTCTGTGTTTGCTTCCAAATAATGTGTCCAAAAACAACCCCTCACTCCCTGTACCCATCAAAACCCAGTTGTACCCAACTGCTCTTGGAATCTTTGGCTTTCTCACCTGAAAAGGTGGAGAAGTTTCTGGCAACCATAGACTCCGATTGAGCAACTGCCTCGGAAGTGCACGTCTTTAAAACATCAGCGCACATGTCTTAAAAACCTGCACTGCTGCTCTTTCACGTGCTCATTCTTCACTGTTCACCTTATAATTTGCCCTCGGTCATCTTCCATCTGCGTGGATGGCAGCGAACATCACTGCATTCCACAAACGTGTTGCAAAAACAGATTATGTTGGAAACAAAGTGATTTGAAAAGAGGTTATCCTTATCCATCCATTGGGACCATACTCCGTGCAGAGCATCAGTGCTGCTGAAGCGGTCTCCTGAGCTATTGGGCGCAATCCTGAACGGGTCACCACTCCGACACAGGATACTCGAGTGGCTCAATCATCCCAGCAAGCAGGTATTCATTTTGCCAACCTCGGAAGGATGACGGGCTGAGTCAATCCCACCTGGTATTAATTCAACAGCTGAGCAGGATCTGATCTCAGGACCCTAAAATCCCAAGCCCACAATCCTAACCATTAAGCCAACACCAGGCATACATCCTTATCCAGAGGTGAAGTAACAACCTCAGGTCCATGAAAGAGATGAGGTATAGAAGATTTATCATGGTTGAGTACACTGTTGGCAATCTGCCAAAAGTCCCAAGAGTCAAGCCACTGAATTACAATGGAATCGGCCACAGAAGATGCATGTTGTTGCATTGCATCCTCAATAACTCGTTTACAGAGGTTACTTGCTTTGCGGAACAGACATTTGGACACCAGAGACCCTCGCACATGATACTGCTTGAAATAGTGGTTGTGATGAGCAATTGCTGATGCACACGCCATAGTGAACCATGGATGTGAATGAACCTTCACTTGATAGATACGTGAGGGAATAGAAATATCCACACCAGTGCAAATCCATTGGGATATTTCCTCGACAGCCATATCAAGACCAAGACTAAAGGCTGAGGTCCATGGAACATCAGCAAGAAATGAATGAAATCCATCCAAATCAGCTTTCCCAAACTGAAACGCAGTGCCATGAAAAGGATGCACTGGAGTTGAGAATGAGGAGTAAGAGAAACAAACAGCAACAGTGGAATGATCCGAGTTACCAATTGGAGGAAGGACATCGGGAACACAGTCACCAGGGTTAGAACACAAATAGAGATCAAGCAAGTATCTTCCATCAGAGGCACACAGCCAGTAATATGAGTGGGAGAGGAAACAATTTGGGTGAGATTTTGAGCTATTGAGAAATTATAGGTATCAATACCAGGAGTGTCAGTATTACGAGAGTGTGCCAGCCATTCCTTGTGGTGAACGATGAAGTCACCAAATACCACGATGTGTGCAGAATGGTGGAGTAAAATAGCCATGACAATGCTGGCTGAGATCACATTGAGCACGGCACAAGATGGAAAGGAGGGCGAGCGATACAGAAAGAAGAGATATGTAGTTGAATGCAAGAGAACAAGGCAGAAACACAAACTCGTGAGAGATACTTTCAAGGGAATTTTCAGGAGATAAAGGTATAGAGTCCTCAACATAGATACCAAGACCATGAGAAGGAAGGTGATCAAGTCGGTGAAAAATGTAACCAGATCACTTGAAAGAAACTGAGGACATGCCACTGTCCAACAAACACTCAGATGGAGCCAGCAGATCAGGTGAGTTAATCTGAACAAAAGGTTGCACAAAAGAAAAGTTGGAGCGAAAGTCCCTGACATTGGAGAAACAAATAGTCAAATAATTTGAGGGTCGCTGCGCACGGGCTGGTGGAGTGGCACGTGCCTCGAGAGATCTTTCTAAGACTGCATAATCATATTCTTGGTGATAAAAAGACATAATATAAGAAGAAGATGACACGAGTCAAAGTTACCCAAACAAATTCACAAGCCAGTCCAAGACACTGAATGGGGTCCCACCAACTCATGCGAACACATTGTCGTAACAATGGCGCTCTGATGGCCTCAGGAATGCAACTGAAAATGGCTACACGGACCACGAGCATGCATGTCCATGGCAGCACAACCACTTCAACATTTTACACCTGTTGATAAATCAACCTCTCAAAGCATTATCAAAGAGCTTGGGATCCTATACTACCAGGCGGCCGTGACCTGCAACATGTTTATTTCCAGTACCTTTCAGAGACAGAATTCATCACATCCCACAGGGAGTCCTGGACAAGAAAGATGCAGAATAACTGAGACAGAAGAAGACAACGACGATGGAGATGACTGGCTGGGGCCATTCACGTAATCCTGAAACAAGGAATACCCTCTTCATCGGACCACTGTGAAGGTGGGGGGTGACTCGGCCAAGCAGAGAAAAACAAAATTCTAACCCTCAAAGATGTGACTACTCTTAGTCTGGTTCCAACCCACTGGCCTGCCTGACTGGGTAAGATCTATCAGGAGCAAAGTTTCTTCCAGTGTAGCTCTCTGGGTCACGGGAGCATGCAAGCTTCCTCACTATGATCAAAGTGGTAGTCACAATCGGGGAAGGAACGCAAGTGCATGATGCATCAATAATGGGAGGGGGGGAAGTGGGATGGATAAACAGAGAACCCATAGGACACATGCCCTTTCTACATACTCTTCCAACTGTTTGACTTTAAGTTATCGTCTTTACTCACAAAAAAAAAAGAGTCAACGAGGGTGAAACAAAAGGTACGTACACAGTATGGCAATTTTCAAAGAGATCACAATTCACAAAACAAAAGGTGGTTCGGACCACCTCCCCGTGCACGTTTCAATATCTACAATACGATAGCATGATGTACTTTTTTTTACCCCAGCAGTAACACAATAGTACATCACATTGGCACCTGCTCCACTTCACTTGCAGCATATGGTCCAAATATTTGGTGCTTCGCCTGTTCAGCTGCTTTCAGCACGAGCAGCTTTATCAGTGTGCCATTCTTGGCACAGACCGTGCGTTCCGCGTGCATCGCTCAGAAAGAAAAGGTGACCTATGAAATTACAAGAAGCCGCTTTATCTGGGTCACTGCTTGCCACCGCTCGCAACTAGCATACCAATCAGTAGTGCGACCAATGCGAGCTCAGACTGCACAATGGATGTACACCTACGCACAAACACAAAAATCTGTTTTTATGCGATTGTAACAAAAATTTGTTTTTTAAAAAACACACCTCGGTGTATTTTCACAATGTATCAGAGAAACACATTGTCTGGAATTCGTTCCAGGTGATCTTGGCTTGCTGATGTCATAGTTGCTCGTGATGACATAATGATCTGCAAGCCGAAAACAAAATACTTTGAATTAATTTTACCTTGAATCTCTGGCCTCGATTACGATATGGGCTGGAGGGATGGCCAAGACCCGAGAGGTACACACACTCACCTCGAAGCAGTCTCGCCTGGGTTTGAATCCCAACCCGGCTATAAACTGTTATCCCGGTGTTTCACAGGCAGGGCGATTCATCAATGTGTGGCGCCGTCCCTCAGATTGACGTTAATCTGAGCACGTCGTCTGTCGGCATTAGTTGATGGACGTTAAAGCTATCCCACTCCGTCCTTCCAGAAGAGGAGATGAGCTATCGTCCGCACGCTGAACAAATTCCACATTCCTGCCCAAACTACTGCTGGGAAGGCAATGGCAAACCACACAGATTAGTTATCAGTAAGCTACATCGTTGGTCTTTCAGGTTGCCGAAAACATAATCGGCGTACAATACACCATGCTTTGATCTCACGTAATGAGGAGGGCACCACGACCAGAGATCTCAAGTCATCCCCCATCAAAAATCATGATATTTTCTACACCCCTTAAACCACCTCGCACTGTTTCCAAAATTTTGCTTGTGTATCTATATTGTCCACCCCTTGCGTTCTCCCTTACCCCGTCGTCGTTACCTGCATCCCTTGTTTGTCCATCTCCATGAACTTTCTCCCTCCACCCTGCTGTTGACGTTTCCCCCCTTTCTCCTGTTGGTCCCTTTGTTGTGTTGTGTTCTGATCTTGTTCTGTGTAATCGCTCCTCCACGAGCCAAGAACATGTCAATTTTTTATATTTTTTTAAACTCGGTGGCCTCATTTTTTTTCTGCTTCTCCTCCAGTCTCGCTCCCTCCGACATCTCAGCCTTCTGACCTCTCTAACTTCTTTCCTGTCCTTCTATGCTCCCATACCCTCCGATAATCCTCTTTTCTGATGTGCTCATAAAGCATAACGCACGCAGAAAGAACAGACATTTTGGGATATCTGCGGTGATACAGCGCAAGGTGATTCACTGGGATTCTTAGCGATTCTCTGACCAATGCCGTCTGACAAGGCAATTCCTAACATTTCATTAAACATAGCAATGTAATAGCAGGTAAATCACTTATTCTCTCAAAATATACAATCTTGGCCTGAGGACATCTTCCGTTATGCAGAGAAGTACCAGCATGCAGGGTTCATGTTTGTCTGTTGCTATTATCTGATACAACGCAAGCATTGCCCTCTAGTGCTGGATCTCGAGATATATATATATATATATATATATATATATATATATATATATATATATATATATATATATATATATATATATATATATATATATATATATGTCTCTTGCTCCTGAAAGTCGAACAGTTGTGCACTTCGTCGCTCGAAACGCTGCAGAGTACGAAATCGTTGGGAACGTTGAACCATTATAAAAACAGAGTAAAAGTTGTCAACATGAAAAGCCAATGGTATGAAACGCACAATAAATATACCTTGCTGTCTCGTTGTGCCTCGGCCATTGGTAATCAGATGGAGTTCCATACATTATGTTGTAAAGTCAGCATGGCAGGATATAACTAGGGACACACAGCTCTCCAAACGGCATCATGTCGACATTGTAGTCACATCTCCATCATGCTTGCGATGGACCACGGACACTTTCAAAGGAGACAACGAAGCCTTTGCTGCTGAGCTTCGGGCAGGTGAGGATGAGGAGCGTTAAGGGTGCTAGGAACTACAAATTAAATAATGACAAAGAAGCATTATGATGCACATGCCAGGAGTAGTGGCACATTTGACGAATGAAACGATCAGTAAACACAAATTAGTATGCAGTCAAAATTCGAGATCATTTGGAAATTGCACAGTGATACCAAGCCCCAATTTATTTCTCCTTTCAAATGATCATGCAAATCATAAATGTAGAAGAGAGGACAATAAACTTCCACATCATCGGATGTCGTAATGTTGAAAACAATTGTGGATGTATATCATCATGCCAGGACTTCAGTCCACTGCAGAAGGAATGCCGACCTCACATCGAGAGGTGTTCAGCGTGCCCACCATGCTTGCTGAATATGGGTTGGTGACAGAGTCAGCAGTCAGGGTACAGGAATATGAATCTTGTTCGGAGTCCTGGGAATAACTCACTGAGTCTTTGTGGCAGACGCCGTAGAATTTCACAAGGAGTCTTCACGCAAGAGGAAGTCATGCAATCTTGCTAACATCAAAGTAGGAATCAATTTGCAATGTGTTAAAGTACTGTACCTGTATCTAATTCGAGCTTAAAGGACCACAGAATCATAAATAAATAAATAATGTTTAGCCTGCGCTTGCGAAGCAACAAGCGGGGTTCAGTGATCGGTCCTGCACGTGTGTACGTACGTGTGTGCGTGCATTTTGTCATTCCATTTTCTATGGAACCGCTCAACTGATTGACACGGAATTTCACCATCGGTGTGATGACTCGTGAAGAATGTTTTAATGATAATTATGACGTCATAGGTCACGTGGTGTGGCAGCCATGTTGGAAAAAAAGGAGAAACGTTTGACTTTGGTATCTCAGAAACAGCTGCATGGGAAAAAAATGAAACGGCACATGGCAAGTATTCCACATGGGGAATAAGTGTGATGTTTGTCTTATGTCATAAGTGCCTTCGTTATGACATCATACATACATATATATATATATATATATATATATATATATATATATATATATATATATATATATATATAAACGCTAAATCCGATCAGTATGAAAATGTTTGAGGGTCATCCAAGGCAAAATTAGTCAACAGAAAAACATTTATGACGTCATCAGTCATGTGGTTCGGCAGCCGTATTTCTTCTTTTTTTAACCTTCAAAAATCTTTTCCGAAATAGATGAACAAGATTGAGGAGAAACTTTACAGGTATGACCGCCTATCCATGAGGAACAAAAAGGTCCGCACCTCTGATGCCAAAGGTCACATGGTTTGGCAGCCATATTAGATTTACCCCAAAACCTTTAAAAATGTTCTCCAGAGCGGCTGGACAGATCGAGGGGGAAACTTCACACATATTTTCTAAGTCTTGGGGATACCAGGGTGTTCATGAATAATTGATGTCACATGGTCTGCAGTTATATTGGATTGAAGTAAAATATATATTTTTTAAATTCTCAATTGAACCGCCACATCAATTGATTTGAAACTTTAAAATTATGATCTATTCGTGATGCGGAAAATATGTTTAAATTTCAACCTGATGCGACATGCTGCAGCAACCAGAGTTATTTAATTTTTTTGAATTCTGTGTCCTTTTTTATTTTTTTTTGAAATTAGGCTCATTTGGCTGCACCTGGATGGGTTTGAGGGTAGAGGAGTAGCAGTTGAAACCCGAGTCCTATCAAGGTTCCTCTTGATGACTTCATCTTTGCTTTTTGCTTGTCTGGGATCCTTCTGATGACCACATTGCAGTACCTATTTTATTTGGTCTTCTATTTAATTTGAATTTCTTCTTTTTTTTATTAAAAATTTGCTGCCAGAAGAGTTGGCTTGCACCAAGTCCTTCTCAAGACTGCACGGGGTAAGTATTCCATCGAATACCATCTCGTGTTTTTTACGTGATCATGATTTGTAAGGAATAAACAAAGAACTAAACGTAGCTTTTAATTTAAATAATTTTTTGAGGTGTTACAGTTAAAAAAAGCAAACCCTTTGAATACTGCCCCTAAAAATTCCAGATCAACTGCAACGTCAGCACGCAATGGATAATGGCCGCAAAACTTGCATCAGTCTCATCAGAAAGTCAATTTGACAAATAATTTTCTGATCAAGAAGCCTAAGATTACGATGAGAGCCAAAATTATTATGTAGAAGGTGCTGTCAGACCGAACATGTATGAACCTGGGTCGAGATGACGTCAATGGAGGGGTGGGGCCAATCGAGAATTTGGGGGGGAGGGGCAATCAAGCATAAAAGGGCCCCAAATGCCATTAAAATCTTCCTTTCAAGATGTTTATTGAAGAAAAAAAACGATTACATGTTAAGTGAAGCCATATATCTATTCATTAAACCAAACATGAACTTTTGATTCTGTGGAAGTTAAATCCTATCTTCCTTTTCTGCTGCCACTTCCTTTCCATGGACACCATTCCGTGCTTTAAATACAACGGCACTCGGTCGAGCACGTACCTCTGCCAGGTGAATAGTTTACATTTTGTATCCTACTGATAGGCCGGAACTGGACCTGGACCTGAACCAAAATCTAAATTGGCTTGTTCTTATTGTCATCTAACCAACTCATCCACCAAGTTTTGTCATTATCCGTCCACATCGTGCTATATATAATGTGTATTATATCGTTTTTGGCCCTGTCTCTCAATGGTGAAGAACCACTTTAAAAATTCTCATATCTGGATCCGGAATCTTCACCAAAATCAAATCAATTCGTCCTTGTCATACACCCAACATCTCCAAATTTCGGCCAAATCCGTCCATAACTTTTTTTATGCCAATATATCCTGCTCACAAAGAAACCATCTCTGACAAAAATGATAATGCACGCACACATGCACGTCCCCTAAGAATACAACCTAAAAACCAAACTCCATCTGACAATCGTTTTCCCAATCCATGAAAGTATCTCGACTTTCCTGAACCTGATAAACCCCTTCTCTGCTGTCATCGTTACAGCCAACATTAATGTCATCTGCAAATTTGGAAAGCTGACTCTTAACCCTATTGTCCGAATGTTGATGTAAATTATTATGAATAACAGTCCTTGGAGTTATCACCGAGGTACCCCATTACAACATCCTCTCAGCCCAACATCTTTCCATTCACAGCCACTCTTTACTTCTCATCACCAATCCAATTGGCTAATACAATAATCACACTCCAAGCAATCAAATTAGCCAACAGCCTCCGATGTGGTACCTTATCAAATGCTTTGTGAAAGTCGAGATTAAACTACAACATTGCATCCACTGCACTTCCCAAATACAGACAGTTCAGATGCAAATTTGCACCATCCTCAAAAATATACACACACAGATATATAAATATATATATACATATACAATGTATATGTTTTATACGTGTATATACATATACATATACATATACATATACATATATATATGTATATGTATATGTATATGTATATGTATATGTATATATATATATATATATATATATATATATATATATATATATATATATATATATATATTGTTGCAGTTCTCATAACTGCCTGCATCCAACAGATAGTGGTCCCAAGACAGTTATTCCATTAATATACGTGTCGATAGTCCCTTCCCTTTTGTCTAGCGGGACAACGGGCGTGCGTTGTGAGGATCTCATCACGAGGTTGGCTAACATAATTTCTTCTTCATTTCATTTCTGACTTCATTCCTTCTCTTCTTTTCTGATTATTCCTGAGGTAAATCTGAGCCACGTGTGCCCTTCGCTGTGAGATGGGTCCTCAGCAAAGAGCCAGCAGGCATTACACCCACATCCCTCCATAGAAAACACAGCCTGCCAAATCCACACTCAGTGGTAGTTTCCGCCCAATGGACGGGAAACGCATCAACACGACGCCCACACTGCACAGAACGCGTACTGAGGCCAATTATAGAAAGGAAACCCCACACCACGTTGCGCGGGATACGAGTGTGCAAGGCACAAGTGGCGCGTTCCTTTCAACCCATTTCTGAACTAATTATATCGATCCTGCTTCGTCTCATGCACACGATAGCAGAATCGGGCGAGCACTGGCCACGTGAGTAATGGCGGATCGGAACAGAAGACGTTGTACGGAACGTGCTCTCAAAGGCAGATCCGTGCGCCGCTCGCGACATTTTGTTATCGTACAGAGCCGAGCACGAATGGACACATCTTATTGTCTGTGCATGGGTTTGCCGTAACATCTTACCTTCTCGCCTCTATGGCCAGCGAAGCTGCGATTGGGCGGAGGCATGTTGTACAGCTGGGGCCAAGTTGGCGCACACGGAGCGGGCGCGTTGGCCAGCGCTGGTCGGGGGCGCCTGAGTGGGCATGCGGGACCGACGCTGCCTTCAGCCGGTCATCAGGGCACGGCCCGGTGGTTCTTGCAAGGCAAGTCATGACGCGGAGTTCGGTGTGGGCGATTCACATCATGTTGTGGGGTCGGAGCAAGACATCTTTGTGGCGTGGGGTCATCTTGCCAGAAGTGGAATGTTGCTATTTCCAGCCATTGCAGCTGGGCCACGCAGGGGTTTGGGGCCAATCAGAGCGCCGGATTCGGGTGACGTCACCGAGTTTCGGGGTGGCCCCCAGCCCCGCGCCGCGGGGCCTATAAAGGTCCGAGCGGATCTTTCTTTCTCTCTCTGCCCTTTATCGCCTCCCGCTCAAGCTGGTCTTTCACTGCGCCTACTGTCGTCATCGCTGGGCTCCTCCTCCTCTTCTCTGCCCACACAACACTGACTCCACCCTCCCAACTCAAGCCCCTCCTTCACGCCCACAGTCTTGACACGAGCTGCCCGAAGCAGGAGACGACGTGCCAGCCATCAGGGGAGTACCGCGCCATGGAGCATTCCCCCCAAACGTATTGCTGGCATGTTCGGGTACCGCGTATCAATTATACCAAGGTACCGAGAGACCGTAGCCTCAACTCCTCTCCTGTCTTGCTTCAATTCCTCTTCATCCGGTTTTGTGTGTGTGTGTGCGTGCATGTGTCTGTGTCCTGGCGCCTGTCTATATAAGTAAGCCTACAGAAGATTATTATTATTATTATCATTATTATTATTATTACTAGTGCATGCCCGTAGGTGTGTGCCCATAGGCGCATGCCCATAGGTGCACGCCCGTAGGTGCGTGGTCATACGTGCAAACAAACATAAAAAAAACTTTCTTACCACGTTACAGAAACAACAACCACACAGGCCGTTCCTTCGCTCTCACGTGCCCGTACGTGCGTGTCCGTACATGCAGAAAAAAAACTTTCAAACCGCGAGCCAGAAACGACAACCGCACAAGCCGTTCCTTCGCTCTCGCGTTCTCGCAACAACCACACTTCCACAAACAGAGTTAATTAAAATCCAAATTTAAATCAAGTTTACCTCCCTGTCTTTGCTTGCCATGACATTCGCTGCCATGTAACCGGCACGGCCCGTGACATCATCGTCGGCCGGCCGCGCACCGCCTACGCAGCAATGTGTCGTGTCATTGGTTGGTAAATAAATGGCCGCAGCAACGTGTCATGTCATTGGTTGGTAAATAAATGGCCATAACTTGGGAAGCACTTGTCCGATTAATATCAAACCTTGAAAAGGCACATCCTCAGATGCCCAGCAATATACCTGGCAAGTTTCAATTATATCGGACCAGTGGTTGTCGAGAAACAGCGGTCACACACACACACACACACACACACACACACACACACACACACACACACACACACACTGCTGGAATTATAGATAGATTATTTTCGGGTTAGGTCTGCTCTGCGTCCGCTTTCATAAGTTGCTTGTTTATTGCTGCGCCACACCTCTCTTCCCTATCTCTGCACAACACACCCCAATAAACCGATTCCCTGTCCCACATACTTTTCCTCACCCCATTGCAAATAAATTATTATTCCAAATGTTCCCTGCTCATTTTTGTCTTTTCCTTCATTGATCCAGCATGATCCGAATCCTAGCTTAGCCGGGTCTTGATTCCCAACAATCCGTTCCTTTTGCCGGTACGTTCTTGGCAGTGTCGCTCGACTGCATCCGATCCGGTAAAGTGATCCGATCCGGTGGAGTGATCCAGTTCGGACAAGGCGTACCGAGGGCGTGTTCCCCGGTAATGAAATCACGTGGTTATTTTTAGGTAATTGGATTAACTAGACAGAGGACCCTAAGTCACGTGGTTGAGTTATTGGCGTCCACGGTCGGTTAAGCGACCCACCACGTTACGGAATTATCCGTGTGCGACGGCCTACAATTCCGGGGAGTGTGGTGGGAGCCGAAATAGCTCCCCCCCGCCTATTGGTCTTCTCACCCGACCCCCGGCCCGCAACAGTTTGGTGTCAGGAGTGGTACGGACCCCTAAAAATTTTCGGATTCAAACCGCAACAATTTGGTATTTGGAACGGGATTCGAGCCAGAGGTGTGCTCAGCAAGCCCCCCTCCCCCCGACATAGCCAGGGGTGTGCTTAGCAACTCCCCTCTCCCCCCCCCCCGAAATTAAGAGCAGGATTCAAATTTTAGTTAATTATCGGAACGGATCATGGCGGACCAAGACGAACTGGTTCAGGTGGGTTTTGAGACAATAATGTTAAAGGAGTCCATGGCTCAGGACAAAACCTTTCAGGGAGATCATTCCCTGCAGCCATACCCAAAGGCAATGGGGGAAACCATGTCTATAACAATGCTTGAGGACCCCCTGCATCAAATTTACCTCATGGAGGACCTGGCGATCCCTGTCGGATCCACACCCGATCATGGCAGATCGGCTCCGCCAAAGCTATTGGACAGTGGACACGGACCAGTTTATGGAGGTAATGAAACATATGATGGAGCGGATGGAACTGGGACGAAACCAACAGAGGAGTAATATGCAAACACTGAAGGCAGGTCAGGAGGAAATGAAGGCGGACCTGGAAAAGGTAACGGTGGGGCAGCAAAGCTTGAACGTCGGGCTGGCAGAGGTAAAGGGCGAAATGAAAAAAATGGACCGGAAAATGGCGGATGAGATCAGTACAAGATGTGAGGAGATGAACGGGGTGAAAGAGAGTGTAGAAGGTGTTTGGACCGCGATGAAGGTGGGTAAGGAAGAAGTGACGGATAAAATAACGGCGGTTGGACGAGAAGTAAATAAACTCGGACAGGGGATGACGGAAATAAATAAAGGACAAGGGAAATTCAAAGTGGAATTGGGAGAAACACAAACGCGATACGACATTTAAAACAAGGCCAGTAGGAAACAAAGGGGGAATTGGGGGCCATAAAGGAAGAGTGTAAAATGAGACACGAAGAAATGACGAAAATGGTTAAAGAGCTGGGACGGAAGGTAGAGACGAAGAATCAGGAAATGTGGAAGCGATTAAAGAAACACGAGGACGAGACCAAGGAGTGTTTTAACATAGCAAAGGGGGAATTAACAGAGATACAGACACACATGGGAATGGTGGAGGATGTTGAGGTTGAGCTTGTGGAATGTTTTGAGACCCAATGTGAGGGTCAGATTAACCTCCCGCAGGAAAACAGGGAGACGATGTGCTTTCTCGAAGCAGACTGTGATGAGGTGAGTCCGGTAAGGTTGTGCAAGGTGGAGTGGTTACATGGTGCGAAAGAGCACATGCCGAGCCTTGGGGGGGGTGGGGGTATAAGCCCTAGGATTTCTTGGGGGTAACGCAAGCCCCCTGTATGATTGTGTCAGAACGTGTGAGTAGTGCAAGTGACATGACATGGATGAGTGCACACAAAACAGTGAGACACGGATCGACCCAGACCAGAGTAGTGGTTAGTGCAGCGGACGGGAGTGGCGAGCCTTCTGAGTGGGACAGAGTTATTTCAGAAACCGCACCGGCTCAGCGCGACTGCGTGTGAAGTATGGTCCGTATTTTGCGGGTAGCCGAAGCGCGGATCATTGCTCGGTACGTTAATGGTTTCAGGGGAGCCGGCGTTGAAACGATCCACGCTAAATTATATCAATCTATTCTATATTCTAACCGAAATTCCCCCTAACTCGTGTTACCAGCCCCACATGGAGGACGACTCATCATGCCCCCATGAGGCCGGTATATCTAACGCTAAACCCTTCCCCTAACTAATGCTCCTTTGCCCCGGCAAGGATGTTCATGACATCCTGGCCAGGCTTCATGTACTCGTGGCCAGTCCTGGTGAGCCTTAAGTTTCTATGGCGGTGGTTGGCAGCGCACTCGTCCCTTCCATTTGGCCGATACATGAGGGCATAACGTCGCTCCGCTAATCGCATTAAATTCTCGCTTTCGGGCTATCCCCCATTTGAACCACCATGCTTTACACACCTGCCCTTCGTGCCGCGAGATTCCTGCTGACGTCACTCGCACACGGCCCGCTGCATGAGCCCGGTGGTGACATCGGCGGTTCAATCCATGCCGCGCGATTTGCGAGGACCACTCGTGTCGCGCAGCACGATGGGCCCCGTACACGGGCTCACATGGGGATATGTTTTCCAAATTCATTTGCTTCCATTTCAGTCATCCGCGCTCCGGTATTGAACTCGCCGACGTCACCACCGGCACGTGCAGGAGCGAGCGATATATACATAACCATATATACATTCATACAGTATATATGCATATGTGTGTGTGTGTATATATATATATATATATATATATATATATATATATATATATATATATATATATATATATATATATATATATATATATATATATATATTGTTGCGGATTCGCGCCCGCCGGCGTGCGGGCGGCCACGTAACTCGAATCGCGGCAAGTCGCCCACCGGACGGACAATCCCGTCGTGACCCTCTCGGACTAACGCCGGGAACTAGTCACGGGTGGGCCTTTCGGCCGCACCACGATCGTGCCAATCGGCCCCCCACGTGGGATAGGGTTGTTCGCCAAATTCGACCTACCTAAGTACCCACACGGAGGGTAGACCGGGCGATCGCACCTCGCCGCAGGTCGACTTCGGACACGGGCCACTTTAAGCGACTATCGGGATAACCGAGCGGTGTTATCATCAACCTCGACGGTTCCGATTAATTATCGGGCGTATTTAGCCCACGACCAACCCTTTACGTGAAGTAAGATGGAGATTCAATAAGAGAAAAGATGAAGCGAAACGGGAAAAACAGTTCAACATAAAGCACATTTATTCCGCGGCAAACGGAAAGCACACATATACAATTACCACAATTATGCACCAAAAGCAAATGTAACAAAAGAAGAAACAACAATTACGCACCAAAAGCAATTGCAACAAAAGAAACACAATGCAGATCTACTACCGACTACGCGAGCACACGGCACAACTTACACAGTTTTACTTCACAGACGGCGCCGACAACACATATACTCGAAAACAAAAGAAAAAGGGCCACCCTCTACGACAAGGGGGCAGACGGGCCTGGGGCCGAGACCGTGTGGAGCCTACCCGTCTGGTGATGAGCCGCAAAATGGCGGCGGCGCCCCGACTCCGCGGGCCTCACTGGCACTGCCTGGAATGGGGTGGGAACGGGGCCCCCTTCTCACACTATCTCAGCGCGGGGGGGGGGGGGAAACAGGGGGGGGTTGTTGATGCTCGGGGGAAAGGGGATATCTGGCTGGCTTGGGTCCCGCGACGAGCGACGCCACTGCGACCTCGACCGCGTTCCCGGCCTCCCCTCTCCGCAGCTCCCCGACTCTGACACGAGCGCAGACCTCCACAAAGCTCCTTGGCTTCTCCAGACTCTCCGGACCCTGACAGACACTCTCTCGACTGATTTCGCCGCCGCCACAACTCTCCAACTTTTTTCGATTCGCCCCGCGCTCGGCGCTTTATAGTGCGACAGGAGAAACCATATGCAGATTTTTGGATCAGGATCGGCTCGGGGGCGGAGCCACGCTCGCCCATTGGACAGAGGAAAAGTGGGCGTGAATCATTCCTGATCCTCAAATCTGCATATATCGATTATACTCCGACGCGCCTGGAGGTGGGGCCAAATCGCCCCACGCTCGCTGATAGGACGGAACAGAAGTGGGCGTGAATCATTCTTGATTCGATTTCTCGGAAAGGCCGCTTTTTGCACCCGCTGCTCGGTGCGCGCCCTGTACGAGTCCAGGATCAGTGCCCACAAGCGGCGCGGGAATGGCGGTGATGCGATGGTTGCGAGAGCGAGATGTGACGGTAAAGGTCGTGGCTGTTGGCGTTGTTGTTGTTGTTGTTGTTGTGAAGCGGCGTTGCGGTTGGTGGTTGTTGTGTGATGGCTGTTGAGACGTGGTTGGCTCAAAATAAAGATAGAACAGAAAAACGGCTATCTTGAAGGGTCGCAGCCCGAATGAATGACATTTATTCCCTCTAAACAATGGGTTTGGGCTAACTACACATATACTTACAGAGATATCTCACCTATGGGACCTGAATGGTGGTTTGCGAATTTCCTCAACCACAACACTACCCCCTCCCCTTTTTACAGACTCGTCCCGAGTAGTCGAATTTTCGTGTGCCATCATGTGTAGTTCTCCCCTAGTACATTTTACCTACGGATCCCTGAGTGCGACATTCATGGTATTCGTGTCCCCAAAATAAATAGCCTGAGGGCTGAGTAACTAACTAAACAAACCCACTCACACGGACGACTTAAATAAAATTGCCGGCGCTAAGACAGACATGCCAGGGGCGCACTCATATTTACAGTACATCTTAACCTTAACTTACAAATTTTACACTAAACCATGGCCCAGGATCAATGAACTCTGCAAAAAGAAAGCAGTTAGCAGGGAGCCAGGCTGCTCGCACGCAGTCTCTGGCTCGAACAATGCAGGTGACAGGGAACGTGGCCGGCTGCTCACACGCAGTCCAAGGCCTTCCCTTTTGAAATGAACCCAGTGAACCACAACGGTGCATGGGCTGCACAAACGCAGTCTCCCTGCCAGCTCATGTGGCACACGCAATGAACACAACGGATGGATGGATGGACACAAACACGGTGCACGGGCCGCCACTGCAGGCCCGTGTTGTAGCTGCCAACAGGGCAGTTCTTGCAGCTTGCAAACTGTTGCTTTGATCCTGGCGCACATGGCAATGAACAGGGGGGGGGCAAAGCAAAAATTGAACGGGGCTGCTGAACAGGGGCAGTGGGCATGGCATGGCAAAGGTGATCAGGCAAACACAGCCTGCAGAACAAGGCCGCTGCAGGCAAACACAGCCGGCAGATGAACTGGCCAGCACAGGCCTTGCAGAAAACAGCTGCAGATGATCCGGCCGGTACAGACCTTGCAGCACAGCAGCTGCAGCCGATCCAGCCGGCACAGGCCTTGCAGCAAAACAACAGCTGCCGATGAAGCTGGCTAGCCTTCGCCGTTCAGTGGAGGTTGGTGGAGGGAGTGCGGTGGTGCTGGCCACTCGGAAGGCGGGCTCGGACCTACTCTACGGTCTCCCTCCCAACCTATCGCCTTTGCCTGTCACTGTCTATACCCACTCCCTTAATTTGTCAAACCCCAATTTAGCCAAACTTTTTTTTTTATTTTTACTTCCCCACTATAAATCGTCCCCTAACCCCCTTTATCGTCCTTGTTCGGCTAACCTATCCTGTCACCTAGCCTACTCCCAACCCCTACATTCCCTTCCCGGAGCGGAACAAGGGAGAGCTAGCGTCCTGTGTCGAGGCCCAACGAAGCCTCAGAATGGCCTCCCCAGACTTCAGCGATCTAAACCAAAGTGGGTCCAGCGGCCCACAACGAGAGCGAGGGGATGGATGGTGCGGAGGGGTACACTTCCTAATCTACCCTAACCATTAACCTGTTAAACTACCCCGGGGCTTCCAACAAGCGCCTCTCGCTTAAACTATTGGTTCTAACAACCCAGATTCCCGTCGCCTGTGTTGGTGTCCTCACAATTTCGGGCCTCGCCCCCCAATTTTCTCTCCGTGCCCTCACACGGTCTCATGGCTGGGACGCGTGGCTCCTTTTGGCAGGCACGACCCTCTGCCAAATCTCCAGCTATGGCACCCCCGGGCACTACACTGCCTCCGAGCCTACCAGCTCCCTAAACACCGGGGAGTGCCCCCCATGGCACCTCCCCTGAAACGCACACGTGGCAGGCTGGCTTCCCGGGCCCCTTTCCGAGGGTCACCCGTGCCCACAACACTGCCCACGCGGCTAATGGCGCCCCGGGCCCCCGCACCAAGCGGGCGCACCCGTGCCCACTATGCTATCCCGGCCCCCCATGGGCCCTTGGCCTACCACGGCCGACTAGCCTGGTGCCCGGGGTACCCACTCAGTGATACTCACCTTTCGCAGCCACGCTCCCAGCCCGTCAACAGGGCTCCTGCACCCCTCCAAATGGGTTTCGAGCCTACTTCCCACCAACAGCAAAACGACCTCCATTTTGTCAATTTAACTAACCCCCTAACTCACTCTACACTGACCCCGGGGTCCCTTGGGCGGGAGTCACTCCTCCCCCCAATCACTCATCGCACCATGCATTCCCCATTCGCTCCACTCACACAGACCCGCTGGCCTCACTCACTCAACAAGCACACGTACTCACCTCACAACCCACAACTCTTCAACACACTCACCGCTGAACTCTGCCATCCTTCTAACTACATCCCCTATCTAACTCGTGCTCCCACGTCGTCCCTTAAACTATAGCACGTTCCATTTAACACTACGTAGCTAAGCTACGTCCCCGCTACACATCCACAAGTCTGTCACTGTCTCCAAATAATCCCATTAATCAATTTCCCAACCTAAATCTCGCTACAATCCCTCTAACTCATCCATTCCACGGACTCCATGAGGACTTACCCCTGCCCCATGAAGTCGGTCTAGCTAAGCTAACCCTTCCCCCTAACTAGTTTCATCCTGTGCCCAAGTAAGGGGGTCTTCCACCCCTTGCCCGGGAATCCTGTTCACCCGAAAGCGAGGCTTGCTTTTTTTCTTTTTTTTTCTAATTGCGCAGCACCAGCGCGATAACTCACAGCTCGCGCACTTTGCACCTGCCCGTGACGTCATGCAGCTGCACGTGTACCTCGTCCCCCCTTGGACGGTACCATCCGGCAGGGATACCCCTCCTTCCGGATTCCAACCCCACGTGCAGCCATGACGTCACCGTGCGCATAAAAAAAACACAAGCCCCACGTCTCGAGGGGTTCCTCACGCGAACACATGTGCTCTGCCCGTTGGAGCGCAACACACACGCCCGCGTGGAGAACCCGTCCGGTCCAAATCCGAAATCCTGCCTAAACTTTGTCCGTCCGCGGGATCGGCAAATCCACCGCTGGCGTTTCCGGACCGGGACTTCACTCTCGCAAGCGAGCACGTGGGGGCCTCGTGCGTTGCACAGCACGGACCTCGCGCTCGCTGCTGGGTGAACCCGGCACGGTTCCCGAAACAGCTGCAGCCGCTACTCGGCTTTTGTCCCTCTGTCGCCGTCGTCGTCGCCATTCAACCCACGCACACCTGAGTGTTATGACGTTCACACTCCACTCCATTACATTCGCCCCGGGAGACGCGGCTGCATGTTCACACATGCCCACCGACATCTCCCTCACACACATCGACCTTGCACACGCTGTCTCTCTCACACTCTGCCGCTCACTCACGCATTCCATTACCCTTGCACACATGGCTCCACTCACTCGCGGCCTTTCACTCACTCGTGCCATTTCCCTCACACAAACCATACTGCTCACACACGCGGGGGCACTCGCTCGCAGTGCCTCATCCACACACGGCGTGCTGGGAAGCACGCCCTTCTGCACACTTACCACCACACCACTCACACATGGGGTCGCTTCCACACACAGGGTCTTTGTCACCCACCCGGTCGCTCTCACACACGCCCTTGCACCAGCGCTATGCGTGCGTTGCAGCACGCATTTCACCACACTCGTGAACACACACCTCGACACCACACACACCGGGACAACCACACTGGGGATTTGTGTCCCCACAAGGGTCTCCGGGGCCTCTATACCCCCCAAGCTCTCCGTGCACCTGTCCACAGCACTCCTCCCCTCGACCTCGCAAAGCACGACCGAACCCACCTGGTCGTGACTCGCCTCAAGGGGGCATACTCCCTCCCCTCGTTCCTGGAGGAGGCCATCCAGCTGCTTGCACTGGGTCTCTAACCAGTCCACCAGCTCACCCCCATTGTCCTCCACTACCTACGTGTGTGTGTGTGCGTCTCTATCCCCGTCTTCATCGTGTAGTCTTCCCTCTATCGTTCCCATCTCCCGTGTCTCTGCCAACTCAGTCACCTCTTCACCCTTTACCTCCTTTGTCTCAACTATTATTTCCGTCTCTTCCCTTGTTATCTCCCTCATGCACGTCTCCGTCACCCCAATTAGTTTTTCCCTCTCGGTCACCGTCATTCTTCTCGCCCAACACGTCCCCCGAATTATTTTTTCCTTACCCGCCTCCACCGCGGGCCCGACAGCCGTTTCACCCCCTCCCAGCTCGTTCGCTCCCACACGTGGCGTCGCCATTTTGAGCTCCCTGGTCACTGCCTTCATGCCCGCCTGCAGGCTTCGGCCCATGTTCTGCGTCTCACCCCGCAGCTCTTTCATTTCTTCCTTCATTTTGAGTGCGTTTGTTTCCATATTTTCGTTCATGCCTATTATTTTGTTTGTGTTTGTATCCATCTTCGTTTTCATTTCGTGCATTTGCTTGTTCATGCCTTTTATTTCGTTTTTCATTTCATTTGTGTTTGTATCCATTTTCGTTCTCATTTCCGCATTCATTTGTTGCGCATCCGCATTCATCTTTGCCAGCATGGTGAATAGCTGGGTCATGTCGGGTGCGTTTGGGTGAGCCGTTTCGGCAGGGATCGGGGAAGGGTTTTGGTGGAGAGGAGGAGGGGAGGTGTCATACACCGCAGCCGCCGCCGCACCTATTTCGGGCTCTGGGTTCAGTTGGGGGAGTTCGTGTTCCTGCACAACCAACATTTCCTGCACGGGGTTTTCATCCTGGACCATGGATTCTACACATTCTAAATCCATTTCTAATACCCCCAGCTCCCGCTCGCCTTGAGACGCCATCTTATTTCTCGTAAAGGGTTAATTTAAATCGCTCGTAATTTGGAGGGAATCGGGGGTCGCTCCTCTCACCCCTGGACCGATTCCCGTGAATTTAGCTGGAGACAGGAGAGCCCATTTTCCCGCTCTCCGATACCAGTGTCGCGAGGAGGGGGATGGGTTTGTATCCCACTTCTGACACCAAATGTTGCGGTTTCGCGCCCGCTGGCGTGCGGGCGGCCACGTAACTCGAATCGCGGCACGTTGCCCACCGGACGGACAATCCCGTCGTGACCCTCTCGGACTAACGCCAGGAACTAGTCACGGGTGGGCCTTTCGGCTTCACCACGATCGTGCCAATCGGCCCCCCGCATGGGATAAGGTTGTTCGCCAAATTCGACCTACCTAAGTACCCACACGGAGGGTAGACCGGGCGATCGCACCTCGCCGCAGGTCGACTTCGGACACGGGCCACTTTAAGCGACCCGTTCCGTACTATCGGGATAACCGAGCGGTGTTATCGTCAACCTCGACGGTTCCGATTAATTATCGGGCGTATTTAGCCCACGACCAACCCTTTACGTGAAGTAAGATGGAGATTCAATTAGAGAAAAGACGAAGCGAAACGGGAGAAACAGTTCAACATAAAGCACATTTATTCCGCGGCAAACGGAAAGCACACATATACAATTACCACAATTATGCACCAAAAGCAAATGTAACAAAAGAAGAAACAACAATTACGCACCAAAAGCAATTGCAACAAAAGAAACACAATGCAGATCTACTACCGACTACGCGAGCACACGGCAACACTTACACAGTTTTACTTCACAGACGGCGCCGACAACACATATGCTCGAAAGCAAAAGAAAAAGGGCCACCCTCTACGACGAGGGGGCAGACGGGCCTGTGGCCGAGACCGCGTGGAGCCTACCCGTCTGGTGATGAGCCGCAAAATGGCGGCGGCGCCCCGACTACGCGGGCCTCGCTGGCACTGCCTGGAATGGGGTGGGAACGGGGCCCCCTTCTCACACTATCTCAGCGCGGGGGGAAACAGGGGGGGGTTGTTGATGCTCGGGGGAAAGGGGATATCTGGCTGGCTTGGGTCCCGCGACGAGCGACGCCACTGCGACCTCGACCGCTTTCCCGGCCTCCCCTCTCCGCAGCTCCCCGACTCTGACACGAGCGCAGACCTCCAGAAAGCTCCTTGGCTTCTCCAGACTCTCCGGACCCCGACAGACACTCTCTCGACTGATTTCGCTGCCGCCACAACTCTCCAACTCTTTTTTCGATTCGCCCCGCGCTCGGCGCTTTATAGTGCGACAGGAGAAACCATATGCAGATTTTTGGATCAGGATCGGCTCGGGGGCGGAGCCACGCTCGCCCATTGGACAGAGGAAAAGTGGGCGTGAATCATTCCTGATCCTCGAATCTGCATTTATCGATTATACTCCGACGCGCCTGGAGGCGGGGCCAAATCGCCCCACGCTCGCTGATAGGACGGAACAGAAGTGGGCGTGAATCATTTTTGATCCGATTTCTCGGAAAGGCCGCTTTTTGCACCCGCTGCTCGGTGCGCGCCCTGTACGAGTCCAGGATCGGTGCCCACAAGCGGTACGGGAATGGCGGTGATGCGATGGTTGCGAGAGCGAGATGTGACGGTAAAGGTCGTGGCTGTTGGCGTTGTTGTTGTTGTTGTTGTTGTTGTGAAGCGGCGTTGCGGTTGGTGGTTGTTGTGTGATGGCTGTTGAGACGTGGTTGGCTCAAAATAAAGATATAACAGAAAAAAGGCTATCTCAAAGCGTCGCAGCCCGAATGAATGACATTTATTCCCTCTAAACAACGGGTTTGGGCTAGCTACACATATACTTACAGAGATATCTCACCTATGGGACCTGAATGGTGGTTTGCGAATTTCCTCAACCACAACAATATATATATATATATATATATATATATATATATATATATATATATATATATATATATATATATATATAAATATATGTATATGTATATGTGTGTATAGTGTTACGGCTGTGGAAATTCGCAAACCACCATTCAGGACCCTCAGGTGAGATATCTCGATAGGTATATGTGTAGTTCGCCCAAATCCGTTGTCTAGAGGGAACTTATGTGATTCATCCGGGCTGCGACGCTTTGAGATAGCCTTTTTTCTGTTATATCTTTATTTTGAACCAACCACCTCTCAACCGCCATCACACAACAACCACCTTAACCACCACGCCAGCCATCGTCACCAACTACAACCACGCTCCAACCCTCAGACAACAACAACAACAACAACGCCAACAGCCACGACCTTGACTCATTCCCGCAAACATCGCATAACCGCCATTCCCAACGGTACCATAACCATCAACCCTCACCACCGAAAACCCTCCACCACCTTCACCTCTCTCCTTCTACAGCCATTCCCGCACCACCTGTGAACACTGAACGTCGGGCTGTCTCGGGTCCGTTCGGCGATTGGTGCCGAACGCACCGAGCTGCGAGCGCAAATAGCGGCCTTTCCGAGGGAAAATTCAGATCAAAAACGCTACACGCCCACTTTTCCTCCGTCCAATTAGCGAGCGCGGGGCGGCTTGGCCCCGCCTCCAGGCGCGTGTGTGTGTGAAGTCGATATATGCAAATTCTAGGATCAGGGGAGATTCACGCTCCCGTTTCCTCCGATCAATGGGCGAGCGTGGCTCCGCCCCGAGGTCATTCTGATCCGAATATTTGCATATTAGTTGCTTCTGCCAGCCTATAAGAAGCTGAGCGCAAGGAGAATGAAGAGAGTTGGGTTCTGGAGTTGGCTGAGAAGAGTTGCGGGAAGAGTCAAAGGAGCTCGGGTCCGAGGCGAGAAGGACGGCGGTCGGCGACGAGGTTACGGTGTGGGGAATCGCTGGTCTCGTTGCAGGACCCAAGCCAGCCAGCCATTCTCCTCCCCCAGGGCATCAACAATTCCCCCTTTCCCCCACGCTGAGATAGTGCAAAAGGGGGCCCCGTTCCCACCCCACTACAAACGTCGTGCCAACGAAACCCGCCAAGGAGCACGGAGTCGGGGCACAGCAGCGCGGCCACATTTGTGGCTCGCCCGCCAACGCGTTACGAGGACGCGGGTAGGACCCCCCCGGGTCTCACGGACCTGGCCGCTCCTCCAGGTCACGCGCACATTTGGCCGACAGGCCTGTCTGCCCCCTTGTCTATGAGGGTGGCTTCTTTCCTTTGCTTTGGTGTAAATGTGTGTTGGCGCCGTTTGTAAAGTAAAGCTGTATAAGTGTTGCCGTGTGTGCGTGTAGTCGGTATTAACTCTGCGTCGTTGTTGCTTTTGTTTTGGTTGCTATATGTGCATTTTGACTGTATGGCTGTATATATGTGCTTTCCGTGTGCCGGGAAATAAATGTGCATTGTGTGAACTGTTTTCCCGTTTCGCTTTGTCTTTTCTTTATTGACCCTCCATCCTGCTTCACGTAAAGGGTTCGTAGTGGGTGCAAAATGCCCGGTAAATAATCTGAACCGTCGAGGTCGACGATAACACTGCTCGGTTTTCCCGATAGTACGGAACGGGCCGCCCAAGCGGCTCGTGTCTGGAGTCGACCTGTGGTGAGGTACGATCACCCGGTTTACCATCCGCGTGGGTACTTAGGTAGGTCGAGTTTGGCGAACAACCCTATCCTACACGGGTGGCCGATTGGCACGATTGTGGTGAGACCGAAAGGCCCACCCGTCACTGGCTCTGGGCGATAGTTCCCGGAGGGTCACGACTGAATTGTCCGTCCAGTGGGCGACGTGCCGTGATCCGAGTTATGTGGCTGTCCGCACGCCGGCGGGCGCGAATTCGCAACAATATATATATATATATATATATATATATATATATATATATATATATATATATATATATATATATATATATATATATATATATATATATATGTGCACACACACACACACACACACGCACACCATGCCTGGTGTTGGCTTAATGGTTAGGGTGGTGGGCTTGGCATTCTTGGATCCTGAGTTCAAATCCCACTCTGGTGTTGAATTAATACCAGGTGGGGTTGACTCTGCCTGTCATCCTTCCTAGATTGGCAAGATGAGTGCCAGCTTGTTGGTATCCTGTGGCGGAGTGGTTACCTGTCCAGGATTGTTCCCAATAGCCAAATAGACTGCTGAGGCAACACCAACACTCTGCACAGAGTATGGTCCCAATGGATGTACATATATATGTATATGTGTATGTGTATATTTGTATATATATATATATATATATATATATATATATATATATATATATATATATATATATATATATATATATATATATATATATATATATATATATATATATATATATATATATATATATATATATATATATATATATATATATATTAGCCTGCAAAAGTATTCACCGCCTCCAAAGTTTTCACATTTTGATGCCACCCGAGTGTATTACCTCTGCCACCGAAGGTGAAGGAGGTTATGTTTTCACCCATCTCTATCTGTTTGTTTGTTTGTTTGTTTGTGTGCAGGATATCTCAAAAAGTTGTGGACGGATCCGGATGAAAGTCGGTGGGCAAGGGTGTGTGACAAGGAAGAACTGATTTGATTTTGGTGAGGATACGGATCAGGATCTGGATATGAGAATTATTTAATATTCCAAGTGATTCTTCACCATTGAGAGATGGAGCCCAAAAGGATATATTCCACGATGTCTCAAAAATGTATTGGGCCCGATATGTTCTCGTGGATCAAGCATTATGTGGTGGAGTTATGCGCTCTACCAGGTGCCCTTCCGGTTCTGTGATGCTTTCCAATCAAACTTAACATATCGAGTCTTCACAAACTACTTCAAGGTGATAAAGCGAAAAAAAAAAAATTTAGATAAAATGTGAACAATTTGGCTTAACAGAAAGAAAAAAAACAGATGATTCTTTGTTGCATAAGTATTCAACCCCTTTTCCTAATTAGTCCTAAATCAATTCAGGAGCAAATTATTTGTTTGAAAGTTGACAAAAGAAGTGTGCTGTGATCATTCCTTTCAGTGTGCTGGTTACGATGATGGGTCTATACCAGAACAAAATAAATCTCACTCACATTTTAAACGCAATGACGTGCTGTAAATGAAGTCCGATTGATGATTACTCCTTCCGTCGTCTCTCCGGCGGTTGGTGAAGAAGAAAGGGTTTACTCGGCATCGAGCGACAGCTTTAAAACGGCGTCGAAGGTGGCAAGCAGAAGAGAAAACTCGTTCGTTGTCATCCTGGTTGTTCACCAGACCAAATCCACATTGCTCAATTGTCTCGGTGAGATGGAAACAAAAGTCATAATTAAATATTGACGTGTTGAGTGACTCGTGAATGAGTAGAGGCTTGTCAGGAGAAAGTGCGCGAACATAAGTAATGTGGGTAATATTTATACGATCACAATATGGAGCATAACATATCACAGAATATCATATCACAATATGAAGTCATGGATGGAAGCCCTCACATTATTTAATCATTCCACTTTTAAACTCAATCTCCCTGTATTTTCATTCCAAACAGCATTGTTCCAATCACAAATTTATACGATACCAGTAACACAACAAAATCGAATGTTACAAACGCTCGTAAGGTAAACAAGTATAAACGCCATTGTGACGTCATATCCAGATAGGGAGCAACTTTGCACGGATCAAAAGTCAAAATCATCATTGCATTGAGGTATTTATGAAACCTCCCACCCACCTTAGGACATCAGCTGGGACCCCAAAACGTTCCACAGAAGGTATGGCAGGGCTAGCCCCAAAACTGAGGGAGTAGTTCAGGGTCAGACGGACAGACAGACACTAGTGTTTTATAATATAGATACAGTAAACCTTCCAATATCGTGGGGATCAGGTTCCTGGATACATATAGATACAGCAAAACCAAGGGCTAATGGGAAGAGGTGGGGTGGGGGTTCAATTCCAGGACTTCGAGAAAATATTGAGGAAGATCGACGGCAGCCAGAAATAAATACGTAAAATATACACATGTATAAAAAGGAACGCGTCCGGAGACAAAACTGTCTGGACACAAACACTGCTCGGACACATCCGAAGACAAACTCCCATCCAGAGACAAACACTGCCCAGACGCGTCCGGAGACAAACTCCCATCCGGATATAAATACCACTCGGACCCATCCGAAGACAAACTCCCATCTAGTGACAAACACTGCCCAGACGCGTCCGGAGACAAACTCCCATCTGGATATAAATACCACTCGGATACATCCGAAGACAAACTCCCATCTAGTGACAAACACTGCCCAGACGCGTCCGGAGACAAACTCCCGTCCGGATATAAATACCACTCGGACCCATCCGAAGACAAACTCCCATCCAGAGACAAACACTGCCCAGACGCGTCCGGAGACAAACTCCCGTCCGGATATAAATACCACTCGGACCCATCCGAAGACAAACTCCCATCTAGTGACAAACACTGCCCAGACGCGTCCGGAGACAAACTCCCGTCCGGATATAAATACCACTCGGACCCATCTGAAGACAAACTCCCATCCAGAGACAAACACTGCCCAGACGCGTCCGGAGACAAACTCCCGTCCGGATATAAATACCACTCGGACCCATCCGAAGACAAACTCCCATCTAGTGACAAACACTGCCCAGACGCGTCCGGAGACAAACTCCCATCCGGATATAAATACCACTCGGACACATCCGAAGACAAACTCCCATCTAGTGACAAACACTGCCCAGACGCGTCCGGAGACAAACTCCCATCCGGATATAAATACCACTCGGACACATCCGAAGACAAACTCCCATCTAGTGACAAACACTGCCCAGACGCGTCCGGAGACAAACTCCCATCCGGATATAAATACCACTCGGATACATCCGAAGACAAACTCCCATCTAGTGACAAACACTGCCCAGACGTGTCCGGAGACAAACTCCCATCCGGATATAAATACCACTCAGATACATCCGAAGACAAACTCCCATCTAGTGACAAACACTGCCCAGACGCGTCCGGAGACAAACTCCCGTCCGGATATAAATACCACTCGGACCCATCCGAAGACAAACTCCCATCCAGAGACAAACACTGCCCAGACGCGTCCGGAGACAAACTCCCGTCCGGATATAAATACCACTCGGACCCATCCGAAGACAAACTCCCATCTAGTGACAAACACTGCCCAGACGCGTCCGGAGACAAACTCCCATCCGGATATAAATACCACTCGGATACATCCGAAGACAAACTCCCATCTAGTGACAAACACCGCCCGGACGCATCCGGAGACAAACTCCCGTCCAGACATCAATACCTCCTGGACACATTGAAAGAACACAATACTCATAAATGCATTCTCAAACGTCCATCCTAACCTTGCATGAAAACCAAAGCACAAGAGTAGACATGAGCAAATGATGCAGCACCATTGAACCAAAACGGGATTTTGCAAAAGTTTCATTTGTGTTCGGGACCATCAATCTTTGGACTGCAGACGTCGTTTGTATGCAGCATGTGGCTGCAGTTAGCATCACTTCTCTGAGGGGTGTGGCTGTGCCGCTGATCTGCAGTGCCTCAGCTGTAAATTAGAGCAAGAATTTGTAATTTGTTCATGGTGCCGGCGATAGCGAGCCAACTCTTCACAAAGCACATCGTAGGATCTTTAACGTTCACCAACTATTGCCGGCAGATGAGACACCAGTTTATCGTCCTTTCGAGGGATGGCACACACACTGATGAATCAACCTACCTGTGAAACACCGGGATGACAGTTTAGAGTTTGTATTGAAATCCGGGTGAGACAGCTCAGAGGCGACTGCGCATACCTCTAGGTTATCCTTACAGCCCCGATACTGTATGAAAGCAATGCTATATTCCTTGAAGTTTTGCATTGCACGAGGCTGCATTCAGACAAACGTTTCATGTCTTGTATTGGGGCAAATAAATGAACTCACAAACGTAAATGAGTGCCAACAGAAATACGCAGCGTTTTTGTGTTTTGATAAATACGGATGAAAAAAAAAAATTCCCCAGACATTTTACGAGTGAAAGAGAATCAAAAGCTGTTTTGCCACCCAGGATTTATTGTCGGCCATATTCAAGCAATAAACAGATGAAGTTGATAACCTCCTTTAGTGGGGCAACTTAGCAAAACAATTGTGCATTTTGATATGATGCCTATCATATGATGAACAGATTTGGATATTGGGCCATCTCAAAATTTTTGATGGCAGTGGAAAATGGCTGCCACAGCCATCAGCGGCTGAATTAGAGATGGCCCAATATCCAAATCTGTTCACAATATGATAGGCTACTAGTGTGCCAAATTTGGTGCTTTCCTTACAAATTGCACAATTGTTATGCTATATTTAGCTAAGTTGCCCCACTACTTTGGGATCAGGTATGCAAAAACAATTCTTTTTCTTTGATACATGTGTATAGTTTGCAAGGGTGGGTTGGAGAGGGGGATTGGGGAGCATGGGGGTTAATATTAACTTAGAAGATATATACTTTATGTATGCATGTTACATATATATATATATATATATATATATATCACACACACACATACACACACACACAAAAGGTTTTCTTGCTCAGTTAAAACAGGCCAAGCATGCCTTTTTGACTGCAGAGCAACCCATCAGCTGAACTACCGCATGAAGTTTCAATGGCGAAAACAAATTCACCAAAACATCAGCAAAACACCTACTCAACAAGTATCCAAACCGATTGGGTTCACTCTTGTTTGAACATTTTCAGGATCAGCATAACCGAGAAACACAAAACCAAAATCTAAATGCAAAAACTAAAAACAAAATCAAACGACTGTCACAATGCTTTGAGGAAGTCAAAATGGAGGCACAGTCCCCTCCCTAATCAATAAACAAAAAGCCCATCATGTCTCTCCAATGAAGATAGCTGTGGCCAATTACTCCCACTAACTAACCACGAATGTTTTTCAACTGAGAACACATGAAACTGGGAAAATTCCATAACTGTTAACTGGGTATTGGAAAAAGAAAAGAAAGAAAAACTTTCTAAGTACAGTCGTTAAATATGATGATTAATAAAATTGAAAAATGTAAAATTATTTGTGCGTCTCAGATTCTTGTGAGTACTTCGTTCACAGAACATTTTGAACATCCCTCGTAGATATAACTGCACATGAAAGTTATTTTACTGATATATTTTAAATATCCCAGTGCTATGAAATTGGTCATCCGCTTCAACCAGAGCCGAATGTGTGGGACAAATCGCTTTCAACACATTTCACACAAAATCTGTGAGTTAAAAGAAATGGGAAGATAAAACAAAAGCAGAAATAGAGGAGAAATGCTTTTTTTACATTGTTGGCACTCCAGGTGTGCATATCAGTTTCTTTCATACGTTGCGTATTGTCTTTTTCCACCTTTATAAGAGGTATGATTTAATACTGTATAGGATTCTCGGTATAAGGGATTAACTTTGGCCTCCCATTAGAAATCCTATAATATTTTTTATACATAATGCTTCATAAACTTTCTGTACCCCCCCCCCCATCCCATCCCACCTTGGTGTGCTTGTGTCAAAAGTCAACCGACACAGCCATGGAACCATCTGCCATCATATTGGAAAGGTAATATACCACTTTAGTGGTGATGCTTCCTTTCATTGGATGATATTTTATGCATTTTATCTATGCACCAGTATGCAATATAAGCTGACACGGAATGTTGGCTTCCAGCCGAAAATCCTCTTACGAGCGTCGGTGGGTTTGAAACATCGGAAAATACATTAAGGACAGCAATGAAAGAAAAGCATTACACCTCGTATAATATTATACTAGTTCCATGAAATATACACTTTTGCAAGCCAATAGCTCAGCTTCAAGAAAGCCTTTTTATCCTCAGGCAGAAAATATTCCAACAGTATATCGTCCTTCAGGAATTTGTATTCATGGACAACCACAACTTCAGCAGCCAGGTGACATTTATTAAGAAAATTGATAAGGATGGAAATCACAGAGATGGCAACAAAATTCTTCAGTTTTCTTCTTCTCTGCGTTACCATGAATGTACATTATTATTTGTCTTCCTGGTAATAATGTATTCTATCGACAATACTTTCTTCTCGGCATTTGGTAGTGCATAAATATAGCAAAAGGGACACTTGATGAATGATAGCTATCTTAAAAACGGTGGATATTGATTGAGATATCACATCCATCCATTGGGACCATACACTGTGCGGAGCGTTAGTGTTGCCTCAGCAGTCTCCTGGGCTATTGGGCACAATCCTGGACGGGTCGCCACTCCGACACAGGATAACAGCATGCTGGCACTCATTTTGTCGACCTTGGAAGGATTACATGCAGAGTCAACCCCACCTGGCATTAATTCCATGACAACCATGAACCAGCCAGCCTAAGTCCAAGAGATCTTGCAAAGTCAAGGAACTTGGTGCTATTCTGGTTCACAGTTCCAGACCCATGTGGAGCAACACACGTCTCATAACCATCCCTATTAATTCCAGTCGATGCATT
>NC_140969.1:101562357-101577357 GCF_056783735.1 Eptatretus burgeri
CCATATGGAACACAATCTATTCCATTATCTAAAATAAATCTCTTATCATCAAAGGCTCCTAATGCCTTTTTATTTACTTCTTCACTATATATGTTATGTTTATAACTTCTTATTGTATTCATTTTCCTATATTCTTCTTTCTTATTCATCAAACAATTATAATAATTTCTAAAAGTTATTGATTTCTTTATTACATATTTCTTTATTCCCTTTAACCTCTTATCAATCTGTTCACCATACTTATAAGCATATGCCTTTGCTCTCAATCCAATAAACTCACTCATTACTTTTCCACCCAACTCATCCTTAAACTTACCAATAACCTTTTCATTCTTTTTGGAAAATAACTCACTCTTCTTGCTGAAATTACTTGTATCATATACTCCAATATTTTTCTTCATATCTTCATAAACATCATCAGTTTTTATATCTAGGATAAAACTATCAGTATCCATATACAACAATGAAACATTTTCACCATACTCTTTCTTTAAGTCATTATACAAATAATCATACATCAATATCTTTGATAAATCAAGAACTGCTGTTCCAATATAAATTGGTTTATCCATTACAATACTTTCCTTTTTCATATGAATTGCAGAAAAGTTCTCTGAAAAACTCTTCTCTCTCAAAACTTGGTTTATTTATCAATCTCGAAGCTTCTTTCCAAGATGTTGCGAATCTAATGTTTTGCCTGTTTCTAACATTTTCCATAGTCTTTCCAAATACAGCATTATTCATTAATTTATAAAAGTCCCCTTCAAATTTTACTTTTGTATTTGCTCTCATATCTGTATTGAATTGAATATACTTTTTCACCCAAGGACTTTGTTTAAATTTTAAAACTCTATGAATTTTAGCTACTCTCAATCCTTCTCTCAAAAACTGTTTTAAGCTTCTCTGATGCAAAACATATCCCTCTTTATCATAGAATGTTGTTAATAACTTTTCTGTTGATTTACCTTTAATATTAAAACTTTTATGATAATCACTTAACCATTCTTTCTTTGGAGTTTCTTTCTCACAAGCAAAAGGAAGATCTTTATGCTTATTATGAAGATCACTCGGTACCTCAAATCAACTTCAAAATAATAACCTTCTTCTTCGTCATTCAATTCCTCTTGAGAAGAAATAACAATATTCATCAAAGCCTTTTCATAATTCTTTTCTTCCACCCACTCTAATTTACCATAAGGTAGAGATTGAGACATTGCCCATCCATACAAATTATTAGCATCAAAATACATCAAATAATTACTATCTTTTTCACTATCATAATTTGGGAGATATTTATTATTTGCTTTAGCATATCTTTTTGAACATACTTGTGATATTCCACCTCTCTTGGACTTCTCAATCATCAAAAGCATATCCACATCACTGTTTAAATCTATATCTTGTTTTGTCATTTTCAACATTGCACTCCAAGCTAAACCAGGAGCTGTGAAATAGTGGGCAGGATCTAACCCATAACAATTTTTATTATGACAGAGTGATCTAAAAGCTTCAAACACATCAGCTAACAATAAAACATCTGTTTTTAGATATAAATCGTGATATTCTCCAAGGTTCTTTATCTTAAATATTTTCCATATTTCTTGTGCGTGTTTATATTCCTTATCACTTATCTCTTCTTCATAAAGGTTATTATAGAAACTTTCTTTTGAAGGAAGTTGTGTTTCTTTAAATCTCATAAATGAATCCATATAATCATAAGGATAAATTCCCTTACTTGTAAGAATTTTCTCTTTACTTTGAATTTCATTCCTTGTTTGAATTTCCTCTCGTAAGAATTCCTTCTTTAATCAGAATTTCATCTTTAATCTGAATTTCCTCTTTAGTGAGAATTTCCTCTTGGAAAGAATGAATTAAGATTTGGAAAAGAGTCCGTGGAGCTTAGATTTGATGCGAGGTAGGCTAGTGGTGTTCCCATAAACTTGTAAGAATCTAAAAACCTAATACGAGTTATAGGTTTTGTGAATATCATTTTTGAAAATGAAATATACTTTTGACTTGTGTTTGTTATAGCAGAAATATTCCCTGGTGTTTTTGAAAGTTCATTTATAAATAGATGTGTATCATAGTTGGCGCTGTTGTGAAGAAAGACTGGAATAAAAGAAGGTAATTTATAATTAAGATTACAACAGGAATGAGCGGGACCTCTATATTTACCAGTAAGATGACAATGGTCTCTAACTTTAAACTCCTTAATTTCCCCTCACAAATATGACAGATATTGTTCATTCTAAATTCTAATTTTTCTTCTTTGGTTAATTTCATCGGTTCATTTGTTTCTTTCATTAATTTAGTGAGTCTTATACAATCCTTTTCTAATCGTTTTACAAACTCTTGTGAAGCATTTTTTCCACGATAATGTTCAAGTTTGTTATACTTTTCTCCAACAGATGATTTGATATAATAACAAAACCACAAGGAATATGTTTTTGATATTTATTTGTATATGGTTCTTTTGGATTAGGAGAAGCAGTATTTATCTTTTTTAAGGATACATTCAAAATCAGCGTATATCACAAATGGGTGCATGATAGATTTATTATAATCTTCAAAATAAATCTTTTCACCAGGTTTAGGCATTGTAATTACAGCTGATTTATGATTACTACAATATTTTGAATGTTGTTCTAATCGTTCTTTTGTATGAAATGAATTAAGACATCGCTTACAAGGATATATTTTGTTTGCTGTTCTGAATACCTGAGAAGAGATTAATCTTGATAAATTATTGATGTATGTGTAATGTGAATTCTTTCCAACACTAAAATATAAAAGGTCAATGTGTGTTTCTTCATTTTTATAGTTGTTTGAAATTTTTAATATTTGAACTTTGTTTGTATCCGTTAATCCATATACATTAATAGAAAGATTATTCTTTTTCTCAAATTTAGGAATATCTGTTAATGGCATTGGGAATTTAAAATCTTTAATGTCTAAGGTATTCTCATATTTCATATATTGTTTTACTCTTTCTGAATTACATTTTGGTGGATGTAAGTGTGCAAGAACAGACCAGAGAAAACATTTATTATCATTGTTCTTAATATTAACAACTGCCTTCTTTAGTTTTATTTCTTTTGGTAATTCAATATAAGAAGAAGCTTTAAGAGGGTTTGATTTTAGAATGTGTATATCTAAAAAGATGATTTTTTTAATATTGAATCCACTTCCTACCACTGTATTATCAACATCCTCCTCTTGTCTTGATAGTTCTTCATAAATCCCACTATTCAAAAAATCTTGAAATGATGTTATAAAATGAAGATCTGTTCTCATATAAGGAGTTTGTTCTTCATCTTGTCTTTTCATATTCATTTTCACTCCCATATAAAACTTTAAAGTTTTTATTTCTTTTAATGTCTTTTTAATAAATTTTTCAACATCGGGTTTCACTATTTCAATTGATTCAGCTATTGATGATGGACCGGGTTCTCCAAATTGAAAAATCCTTATTTTTATATGCCCTTTAAATGCCTCATCAGTGTTTTTAATATAATAGTCTCCCTTTACTTTAAACTCATTTTTCTTGTGTTTTTGTGATTGAAGATGTTGATTATAACTACTCTTCAAAACATCCTTTGAACAGATATCACAATGTTTTCTTTCCAACTCAAGAGGAGATATTTGATGAAATAGATTAAATGTGTGTTTGTTGGTTCGGAGGTGTTTTCTATAATGTTTATATTCGTGATTACAAACATCGCAGTACGTTGTATTCACCATATTTATAGAATAAAACTTTGCTTGAACTAAAATTTTCTTGATGAAAATTTCGTTTAATTTATAGGTGAATCTGTGCTTAAAAACATTTTATCCTCCAACTTTTTCACTTAATAAATACAATGTTTCAAGACACAAAAGACAAGTTTCAATCAATCTCTTCATCTGTTAAAGATACTGAGAAATATGTCAAGGATGTAAAATTGAACAAAGATAAATATAACAACTATTGGATAAAAACTATTATGGTAAATAATATGAGTTCTTCAATTTCCTTCAGTGGAAGGGCTTTTAGTATACCTGGTAGAACATCAATTAAAGTATCTCTAACAAAAGTTTCTCCTCTCCTTCTAGTAATATATTCAAAACTAGAAAAAGCAATGAAACAAGAAAAAGTATCAAAGAACAAAAACCTTATGGATGAAGCTTTAGAAAGAAAAGATAAGACCATCTGTAATATGCAAGGAGAAATTTGTATTTTTTCAACAACCCTAAAGATGTAAATCTTGATGAAATAAAGGATGTTAATATATCAGGTGAAATGACATTTCGTTCAATAGTAGTTAACGATAATTTTAAAATTACCTTTAATATAAAAAATGTTGTCGTTGAATCTGATAATGAAAAAAGTATATCGATATCGATGGTAATATACAACTGAAAGTATAGATGAATTTCAGTTTAAGTAAAGTTTTACTTTATAAATATGCTAGACTTTCCTGATTCTCCATATGACAAATTTGAGAATTGTCCTGCGTGTGAAAGACAGGGATTAAACACAGAGTCAAAAGCCTATAAACAATGTATATTCTGTGATTATCTTCTAATTAATGATAATAAAAAATATAAAAAGGAAAATAATTCTTTTAGATTTACACCAAAAATGAATTACTTTACAAGATTGATTAGAGAAATGAATGTAAAGTATGAGGATGATAACACACCTTTCCTTACAAGGGAAGAAACTGAACGTATAAGAGAAATGTTCAAAGGATTGTTGTTGTATATTATTCATGGATGTAATTTTCAGGGAAATATCAACACAAGATATTGTATAAATAAAATAATGGATTATCTTGAAATTAAACCTGAACTTAGGATAAAATATAGAGTTTCTAAAAAAGCCAATAATAAATTAAATAACCTGTTTTTCAAATATATAAATGAATGATTTTTTACCTATTTGGGAAAATAAGATAAAATTTAACAACCATAAAAATCTCCCAAATTCATTAAGATGTCTCATAGTTGGTTCAAGTGGATGTGGGAAAACCTGCTTACTTTTAAAAATGCTCCTCACTCCCAACTTTTTAGATTATGATAATTTAATAATTTTCACAAAGTCGAGTTTTCAACCAGAGTATCAACTACTCTCACAAGGTTTTAATGCTGGTCTTCAAAAAGAAGATATAATAGGTTTATTTAAACGTCAAAAAAACCTAAATGATTATAACATTGAAGATATAATTCAACTATTTTGTGATACACAGAGATGTAAAAAGAAATCAAATCTTATAACTTGTATTCTTAGTGATAATACGGATGATATACCGTCTCCCCAAGATTTGGATAAATCAAAAAGAACCTCGTTATCTTTGATGATTGTGTTAATGAGAGAAACCAAACGGTAATGGACAGCTACTACACAAGAGGGAGACATTCTT
Organism: Eptatretus burgeri; assembly: GCF_056783735.1. Taxonomy (NCBI): domain Eukaryota; kingdom Metazoa; phylum Chordata; class Myxini; order Myxiniformes; family Myxinidae; genus Eptatretus; species Eptatretus burgeri. Next base: position 101,567,760 of record NC_140969.1, read on the forward strand.
CTTGTAATTGTATTTATCTTAGTCAATCGTACTTTCAACTTCCTCGTCGTTCCATCAGAAACAATGCTAATACTTTTATTTTATTCAAGTTAAATTCAATAGATATCAATAATTTTTGGAGAGATAATTGTTCTACATTATGTAGTAAAAAGAAATTTGAGGATTATATGAAGCACACGACTGAAAAATATAAATATATTGTTGTGAAACAAGATGAGATATTAAGGGATATATTTTTTGTTTTATAAACAATTACATATATAAATGACAACTATTATTATAAATCTTGTGGGTAAATCTGCTTCTGGAAAAAACTTTCATAAATCAAGGTTCTTGTGTAGTACAAATGAGAATATTGTAAATTTACTTAAAAACACCCCGTGATACGCATTGTATCAACAACAACTAGAGCAATAAGACCTGGAGAAGTAAAAGGTGAAGATTATCACTATATTTCAGTGGAGGAACATATGCGATTGAGGAATGAAGGACAAATATTTGAGGAGGTTTCTCTTGGTACAACAAAATATTCACATTGTAAGAGTGAGTTAAAGAAACTAAAATCTGGTGGTGTTGGGATATTAGAAACTAATCCAGAAGGAACGAGACAAATTATTAAATATCTGAGCGGAGTGAAGATTTTATCATTCGGTTTTGATGTTGATGAAGAAACTCAACACAAACGTATGAAAAGTAGAGATGCAAGGATTAGTGAAGAAGAAATTACAACTCGCATTAATGTTAATAAAGAATTTGATGAAATATTTAAAGAAAAGGATTTATTTGAACACATCTACTTGAATGATGAAGAAAAGGAAAATTTCCCTGTTGATCTTTACAATTCATTAAATGATATTTTACAATAAATAAATGGATACAAAAGAAAGAGCAAGAAGATTTAAGGAACATCAAGAGTTGGTTTCAAAAGTTGTAAAACAACAGGAAGACATAAAGAAGAAACGCAGACAGAAACTAACGGGCGAAGAAGCATTTGAAAAAACAAGAGAAATTTTTAAACCACTTTTAAAAACATCCCAAGGAAAAATGAAAGATGTTTCCACAGTTCCCACAGTAGAATATACTCCTAGAAAGCTTCAAATGTTAAAAGATTTCAGTCAAATGACGGAGGAAGAATTAGAGCATTTAGGAGAATTAGAATATGATGATGAAGGTTTATTTCAACAACTGGAAGAGATTAATCAACCCCTGATTATATTGTGAATGCTGTTCAAAACAATGAATATTCAGCGGATTCAAAAACCAAAGCAGGACTCATTCCAACAGAACAACCAGCAATATTTCATCTTGTTCAAGAAAAGGTATTGATATTTAATGATGAATTAAGGTTCTTAAGTTCTGCTCAACCCCTGTTAAACTAACTCCGAGATTAATGTTTCTTCTCACAAAAGATGGAAGACAAGGTTCAACTGTGAGGGATGAATCAAAGTATATTGATAAACCATTGGATATGGAAAATAATGATGATAGAGTATATATTGATTTGCTGAACACTCTAAATTATAAGGTTATTCTTTCTGGTAAAAGTAGGAAGAATGAGAAGGAGAAACACATTATTCAGGCTTTAAGTATCCTTGGTTCAGGTATTAGTTTTCTTCCAAATGACCCATCGCAATTAGTTAATAGACTGTTATTGTTGTTCGGCAGTAAGAAGGCTGGAAATAACAATTGTTTTAATGAAGCATCAGCCATTTTAGACCAGTTGATGAACATGAAAATAATTAATAAATCTCAATATAAAGACATTTTAACTCATATTAAATAAGATGAGAAGCACAATCCTGAGTTTTAATTTCACAACAAGCGACCACACATCTTCATTCCCATACCCACTACAACTTGACACAACAAAAGAATATGAGGCATCTTTATTGTCCATGGAGACTTATAATACCTTATTTAATATAACCGAGAAAAATGACAAGTTTAGTTATAATCCGGGAAGTGGATACAAAACGATAACAGTCTCTCACTGAGCATACGAGATTTCTCAAATATCTTCCGAAATTGCTCGTCTTATGAAAGAACAGGGTGATGAACCAAAAAATATTGTTATAAACATTCAAAAACATACTTCAAAATCAACGATTAAAGTTAAAAATAACTACAAGGTTGATTTCACAATTGATAATTCATTTAGAGAGTTATTAGGTTTCTCCTCAAAAAGATTGAAACTAATGGGACGTTTTACAGTGATAATGTCATTCAAATATCCTCAGGAATAAATTCGGTGTTAATTCACTGTGATTTGATTGATGGTGCTTATAATGATGGATTAAAAACAAATACAATATTTTCATTCAGCGCATACTCAACCCCAATTGGTTATAAATTCAATATGGAGCCTAAAAATTTGGTTTATCTACCTGTGTCAGGAAAACCATACACAGAGTAAATTTTAGGATAACCGACCAAGATAATCGTGTGATCTCTTTTAATGGAGAAGTTATATCCATCAGAATTCACCTACGTGAAGTTTTTCAATAAATAAATACGATGGTTATTGTGAGGAAGCACGAGTTGGGAAAATATAAAATAATTACAGGGGATGGGATGTTCCTTTCCCGTACTACAAGGGTGAAGGTATGTATCTTGGTAGAGGATACTATAAACCTAAGAGACAAAGGGGTGTCGGACATCAATTTAGAGGAGATGGGATAATTGATACTCTCATGGGTATTGGTTCAACTATTCTTAAACATAAAGACCTAATTGGTTCAACTGCTTCTGCTGTGGGAAATGTAGCAGGTGCTGTAAAGAGTATAAAAGATGCTCAGAAAGAATCTCATAAATTACAAGCAATAAAAGAAATTAAGAAAGGTAAAACTCAGTTGTCCCCCAAGAACGACAGAAAATAATTCAAATACTTGGATCAGGGTTTCAAAAGTTTTAACATCTTTTTCCTAAATAAATACAAGTATGGAAGCAATTGATAGTATCTATGATTTGGATGATACTATTATTATCTCAAACTCCACTAAAAAAGAAGATTACTTCAAGGTAAATGCAATAACTGGAACAGACTGGAATACAAATGGTACAAAAAGTTTTGAAATAAATAATCAACAAACCTATTTGAATCTCTCCGAAAGTTTCTTGTTGTGTAAATTTAAATTCACTAAGGCTGGGAATAACACAAACGCTACACTTGTAAATGATTTCTTCTGGAAAATGTTTGATAGTGTGCGATTGTATATTGGAACACAAGAAGTTGAAGCGGTTGATTATGTCTCTGCTGTATCTGAAATGATGAAATTTACACTCTATACATTCAGTGATAGAATGGGAAAGGGGTCTGTCGAAGGTTTTATTCCTGATATGTCAACGGGAACAAACACAGACCCTGGATATATTCAAAGGAAAGGAATGTATAATGATGATACAAAAGCAGAAAATAGTTTTACTGTGGCAGTTCCTCTTAAAGGTATATTTGGATTTTGTGATTATGATAAAGTTCTGTATGGTCTTAAAATTAGATTTCAACTACAAAGGAATGATAATGAAAATAGATTGCTTTTTGGTGTTGGTAATGCTTTTGGTGATCAGAATAAATTTGTAATTGAGGAGATGAGTTGGTATATCAGTGAATATACTCCTAATCTTAAAACAGAAGAGATGTTGAATCGAAGACTTAACTCAAAAAAACCACTCAGTGTATCATACCTCAAAAGAAGATGTCAACACGTTAAACTCAATCAAACTACTTACACGTGGAATTTGGGTGTTCTGGAAGGAAAGCCACGATATCTGTGGATGATTTTTAAAAAGCCAGATGGTGATACTGCGACTGATAAGAATAATGCATTGAGTGATAATGCTAAGGTGAAACAACTTCGCGTTTCTCTAGATGGAACATTTTATCCACGAGATAGATTGGAAATTAATTGGGAAAAAAATGATTTTGCTGAAGCATACAAGTCTTACCAAAAGGTGTGTGAAAGTAATGGAAATAAAGAACCTATTTTGGATATGACAGCATTTAAAAGTTTGTATACAATCTATACGTTTGACCTAAGCGCTCAAAAAGAAACTATAAAGTCTAATCGAGTGGATACTTCCCTATACATTGAAAGAGGAGAGAGTGAAGAAGTTGATACATATTGTTTGCTTTTGGAAGAAACAGAATTGCAGATTAATACAGATAATGGTGTGATGATTAGTCTCACATAATTTTTTGTTAAATAAATGAGTGGCAAAGTACCAACTGGGGTATATGTTAATCAAATCAATCTTCATAAACTATCATCTTGTGTTCAAAATCAAAAGCCTTGTACGATTAACGTTAATACAATTCAGAGAAAAGGAGCAGTAAGAATTGATGTTTTGCTCACAAGAGAACAGGTTAAAATCTTGAATGACACTGGCTCACTTAAAATTAAAATGACAAAACCAATGTTGAAAAAATATTCAATAAGAGAGACGAGTGGAGGATTTCTCCCATTTCTAATTCCTTTATTTGCTGGTTTAAGTGCGGTTGGAGCATTGACGGGTGGTATTTCAACAGCGGTCAAAACTGCCAACGAAAGGAAGGCTCAACTCCAGGCTCAAAAGAATTGGAAAGACATAACAAAGAGTTGGAGAAACAAATTAGTGGAAGTGGTGTAATTGTAGATTTTGCTGAAAAACTTGAAGGTCTGCCTGATAAAGCGAGATTGTTAGTTGGAGATATGCTTTCTTCTATAGCACAAGCAGGTGTAAAATTAACTAAAAGAGGTAATGGATTATATCTTTCTAATAAATAAATGAGCATTGATGAGTGGTTGAAAGAATTTGGAAAGAATACAACATCAAATTTACAACTTGCCAAATATTGTAAGAAATTAAAAATTCATAATGTGGTTATTTGTATGAGAGATGAATTAACAAATGTGTCGAAACATACAAAGAATATTATTATGAACTTAGAAGATAATGATGGGAACGGTTCTCATTGGGTTTGTATTTTTAATAGTCAAGACAAATATTATTTTGATAGTTTTGGTCTTCCACCACCTGTTGAAGTCATAAAATTCTTACAGAATGGTGTTTATCAAACATTTCAAGTCCAAGAATTAAATTCCAAGTGTTGTGGTCAATTATGTCTATATGTGTTATTTCAACTCAACAAAAATAAAAAATTTTATGATATTATTTTTAATCTAATATAAATGACTTATGTTGGTAAAGATGGTTCTATCTTTGGTGTATCTCAAGAACTGGATATTGATTTATCAAATTATTACACAAAGGCACAGGCTGAACGATATAAATATAATATAAACAAAAATATTAACATGAAAAATGCTTATAAATTAAAAAATTATCCAAGCCCGACTGACGCGAATGACTTGGTGAGATTAAGCGATTTATCACAATATATATACTTAAATAAAACGGCTGTGTATTCTAAAGATACAGAAGTGTTGATATTATCATCAGGTCATACAGAATTCACAGTTCGAATTAAAATAAATTTTTATAAAGAAGGGCGTATCGTTTGTATGAGAATAGAACAATGGGTGTATGATATGAATGATTTAGGGTATAATTGGTCATTTAAAATTAACCTCGAAGACCTGGAACAATTAAATCAGTCTCGTAAGGAAGAATATTATCCACTTGGTATCGAGAATGAGTTTTGTGGAGCCACGATTAGTAAACAACAAATAAAAGAATTTAATAAGGGTAAATATAATAATGGTTTTGCCCTTGTTTATCTCATGAAAACAGAAAAAACAGGATTATATATAATAAGTAAGGAAATACAAAATGATTTAACTATGGGAAGATGGGGAGGTGTTTCGTGCCATAATATTATTCTATCATATATTTCTAATACATAAATGACAGCAAGAAGGCTTCAAGAAAATTATCATTTCTGTGTTCAAGCATACCTTCAAGAAAAGGGTATTCGGTATTTTAATAAATATGTTCTACAACATAAGAATGAGGTATTTTCAATAAAAGATTGGCATTATGCTGATGTTGATAAACCGACAACTTTAGATTTAATTAGAATGTTAAATAATGAAAAAATTATAAGGTTAAGAAAAGGTAAGGCTCTTTTAGAAATTCAAAAGAAATTTTATTGGTATCCTGTTGTAAAAAATTATTTTGGATTCAGGAATAACAATAAATCCTGATGAATATATGTATAATATTCTATGGGGTGTAAACGATTCAAGTATAGTAAGGGATGAGGAAGGAGTTGAAGAAGAGAGGGAAGAGAGAGAGAAGGAGGAAAGAGAGAAGAGAGAGAGGGAGAAGAAAGAGAAGGAGGAAAAGGAGAAGAGAGAGAAGGAGGAAAAGGAGAAGAGAGAGAAGGAGGAAAGAGAGAAGAGAGAGAAGGAGGAAAGAGAGAATAGAGAGAGGGAGGAAAGAGAGAAGAGAGAGAGGGAGGAAAGAGAGAGAATGAATAAATATCAAAATATGGAAACCAGTGAGATTCAAAAAAGAATAGAGGTATTACAGAAAATAACTCAACCCACCGAGGAGGAAAACAAAGAATTGACAAGTCTATTTGCAATACTTTCGACAAGACTATTAGCATCGACAAGATATAGATTTTAATTCAAGTTTTTTCTTAAATAAATGGAGGAGAGAGTGAAGGCATTTCTAAGGATTCTTTATGTTTTAAAAATTAAGATTCAAATGTGCATGTTGGAAACTAAAAAGGTTTTTGCACTCTGCAGAAATTTTTCTCATAAATAAATGAGTTATTGTCTCAAATGTAAAAGAAAACTAATACTAAAAATATTTCATATATTAAAAGTAAAAATAACAGGGTTATACAAAAAGGTATATGTTTGGTGTGTGGTTCAAAAAAAAAATCAATTTATCTCCAAACACAAACTCGGAGGAGATATACAAAAGTTTTTATCAGGAAGTAAATTTACAACTACTGGAATACCAGGGGAATTACATCTTCCAGGTTATTCTTTCTGTGGTCCAGGCACAAACTTAGATAAAAGATTAGATGAGGCAGACAATCCTAAATCCTGGAGTAAACCAATCAATAGAGTTGATGAAGTGTGCATGAGACACGATATTGATTATGGGAATACCACAACGTTGGAAGAAAAGCATGAAGCCGATAGAGAAATGTTATATAATTTGTCTCTGATACAAAATCCAACCTTGAGAGAAAAAGTTGATAGGTTCATCGTGAAGAAGATGATTAGTGCTAAATTGAAACTTGGACTTGGAAATTCAAAAAACTTATAGGCTCTAATGATGCCATTAAGACTGAAGAGCAATTAGCTGATGAATTACATAAACCAATATTCACAAAGTTTCAGAGAAGGAAAGTTTATTCCAAGGAAGTTGATTATATCTGGTCTGCTGATTTGATTGAACTCAATAATGATAAGGGGTACAAGTATGCTTTAACCGTTATTGATTTGAGGAGTAGATATGCGTGGGTTGTCCCTTTAAAAAACAAAACAGGTAATACTCTTATGTTAGCTTTTCAACAGATATTTAATAAAAGTAAGAGAAAACCTAAGAAATTGTGGACTGATGAGGGTAGAGAGTTTTATAACAAGACATTTATGAATTTTCTAAAAAATAACAGTATTACATTATACAGTACCTTTAATGAAGGGAAGGCAGTTGTTGTTGAACGTTTTAATCGTACCTTAAAAGAGAGACTATATAAAAAATTCACACAACTCGGTTCACAACAATGGTCATCTTTTATTCAGGATATTGTGGATAAGTATAATGACACGATTCACACGTCAACGAATATGAAGCCATCAGAAACATTTACAAAATTAAAATATGAAAAAGAGATTAATGTCAGAAAACCTAAGTTCAAAGTTGGTGATATCGTAAGAATATATAGGTGGAAATCTCATTTTGAAAAGGGTTTTACTGAACGATGGACGAAAGAACTTTTTAAAATTGTTGATGTAATAGATACAGTTCCTTGGACTTATAAAATATATGATTTGGAAGGGGAAGAGATTTTAGGTTCATTTTATTCACAGGAATTACAAAAGACAAAACTAAGCAGATAATACACCTTTGTGGACACTAGAGGGACAAGTATATAATGTGTGTCAAGGGGGACGTTCTTAGATCTGTGAACCCCAAACACAGAATCCTCAACTGAATAGTCAAGGCTTAACTTTTGTTTGTGTGTGTGTGTGTAATGGGAGCAATAGGTTGGCGCTTCACTCCCTCCTACTATACACCGTTGTGGACACTCGAGGGCCAAGTCCGAGGTGTATAACAGTATATAATGTGTGTCAAGGGGGACGTTCTTAGATCTGTGAACCCCAAACACAGAATCCTCAACTGAATAGTCAAGGCTTAACTTTTGTTTGTTGATGTGTATGTGTGTGTGTGTCCCAACCCTCACATTCAAAATCTCAACCCCAACCCTCACATTCAAAATCTCAACCCCAACTCAATCCTCGCCCAACACAATGTCTTTTTCAAAATGAGATTTTCACCTATATATATATATTTTTACGTTTTTTTTTCTTCTTCCAATTCTGTCTTTTAAGGCTTTCAGGTTTGATGACGTAGAAAGGGGGAGTAAGCCTGCACTTTCTTCCCAGAACTTTCTTGATCTTGCTCCCATCAAGCACCATCCGACAAAGAACTACATCGATAGGTTTAGATCCCAAAGAAGTGATAGCAACTCCAAAAGTCTCCAAAATATAAATAAATAAAATAATAATAAATAAATAAATAAATAAATAAAAGCCCCCAAAAAAGTTTCAAGTGTCCAACATAAACCCAACTTTCCAAGTCTTCAAGGTATAACCACATTCCCGTTGAGTTTCCAAGATATGTATCACATTGTGAGTTATCAATCCAGAACCCACATTTCAAGTATTCAAAGTAAAACCAACTTACAAAGTCTCTTAAGGATAACTCATTTACTGATTTTTTTCAAAATTTGTGAGTCTCCAAGGTAGGACCCATATTTAGAACCATCTTGGCAGAACCCTTTTCCTGAGTCTCCAAGGTAGTTATTTAAACCATCAAGGCAGAACTCATTTACTGATTTTTTCAAAATTTGTGAGTCTCCAAGGTAGGCCCCATATTTAGAACCATCTTGGCAGAACCCTTTTCCTGAGTCTCCAAGGTAGTTATTAAAACCATCAAGGCAGAACTCATTTCTTGATTTTTTCAAAATTTGTGAGTCTCCAAGGTAGGCCCCATATTTAGAACCATCTTGGCAGAACCCTTTTCCTGAGTCTCCAAGGTAGTTATTTAAACCATCAAGGCAGAACTCATTTACTGATTTTTTCAAAATTTGTGAGTCTCAAAGGTAAAACTTCTATTCTGTCTCATCAAGGTTAATCTTGTTCAGTGGGTATTGTCTTGATAACTCACAATGAGTAGTATTGCTGTAATACTCTTTTCAGGATTTTGCTGGTCTCCAAGGTATAACTCTTTGGTTGGGTCATCAAGGACGAACTCGTTCTGTGGGTCTTGGTCGCTCATAAGGTCTTCAACCAAGCCAACAATTTCGCCCCAAGTTGTAGCAAAAGCAGTATTTTCATTTCGTATTTCAGACACAATTTCCTGTGAGAGAAAATAATAATGTATTAATTAAGTTATTTAATTATTAAATGAGTATGCT
>NC_140969.1:101579857-101597357 GCF_056783735.1 Eptatretus burgeri
CTTGTATATGTAAAAATTAATTTATATTTTATATATACATACATATATATATATATATATATATATATATATATGTGAGACAAATAGAAGAAACTCCAAACTATGGGAAGGGTGTAAATTTATTGCTTCATCTGCAAGTATTGATGGATATATTTTATATATCTATCTATAATTCCAGCAATCTCTGTGTGTCTGTCTGTATGTGTGTGTCTGCGACCGCCGTTTCTCGATAACCCCTGGTCGAATCTAATTGAAACTTGCCAGGAATATTGCCGGGGACCCGAGGATGTGCCTTTTCAAGGTTTGATATTAATCGGACAAGCGGATCCCAAGTTACGGCCATTTATTTATCAACCAATGACAGGACACGGCGCTATGACATCACTATTGACGTCACAATTAAAAAATATATATTTTGCACGTACCGCATGCACATACGGGCACGCACATACGGGCACGCACCTACGGGCCTGCATTCGTATATATAAAATAGTATAAAAATTGATGGTATAATAAAATAGTAGTATTGAGATGTCAAATAGTCGTATTAATGCTATAAAAATAAATTTATATTGTATATATATATATATATATATATATATATATATATATATATATATATATATATATTTATATATATGTATATATTTGTGAAAAATAGAAGAAGCTCCACACTATGGGAAGGGTGCCTCCAGTGGTTGTTTACTTTTTTTTAAATCAAATATTCTGACCTTTTTCTTGCATGGCTCTCAAATGGAGATATATCAAAATGTTAGGTTGCATTTACCTATCATTGCTATCAATGCATCATAAAGGAAAGAAATACCCACCACATCACAAATTATTATCCTTCAGTGGTCATGGGCATTAAGCCCTTGCTAATCTTTTAGAGTATTCCACTCTATGAAGTCAAACCTTTTCTGTCGTGGGTGTTGAACGATTTCATATTTTTCCAGGTACTTGCTCCTGGACTAGCAACAAAATATAGATTTTCACCTCCACCACTATAGGTGGATGGAGGTTATGTTTTCGGGTTGTCCATCTAGCTGTCCATACACCCGTGATAGGTTTTCGTTGCCTTGATAACTTAAGAACGGCTGAAGGGATCCAAGTCGAACTTGGTACAAGTATAATTAGCAGGGCACTCGGTAGAGTGCATACCTCCACTACGCATTGCCCGATCCCTGAGAACATGTCAGGCCCAATACATTTTTGAAATATCATGCTATCTATCGTTTTTGGCCCTATCTCTCACTGGTGAAGAATCACTTTATAAATTAAATAATTATCGTATCCAGATCCGGATTCGGATTTTCATCAAAATCTAATCAGTTCGTCCTTGCCACACACCCAACTTGTCCACCACTTCTATTGTCGTCCATTTTTTAGGCTTTCTATGAATTTCATATTGACTGGATAATTTTATTTTAATGTTTAAAAATGCAATGTTTCTGATAAGGATAGGAAAACAATCAAAACATGCTGTGGCTTAACATTGTTGCTATACTGTGTCATTCCAGATTAAACATCTGAAAGAATCCCACCAGCCAACTGGAACAAAGGCCAGTCCAGAGAGTCAGGATGTATTGGACCTGCTGCCTCTAACAAGAAAGAAGCTGACAAACTTTCACAAGTGCATAATTTGTCAGATGGACTCAAATGAGACTCTGAGAAAAGCCAGAGACACCTCCATACAAACACTAGTTTCAGCACTGGAACTCCGATGAGATGAAGTATACGAGTGTTTGAAATCAGATCTGAACAGTTTCTCAGGTGCTGATGTTAATGGCACTCAAATTGCTATGAAATATGGACAAGCCAAGAATACCTGCGTCACATGCACAGTTGAAGATCTGCATCCTCATCGACACCCACGGAAGTGTCTAACATGAGCACACAGTCTGACGTAAGTTCAACAGAGACCTCCAGGGTGTCCAGGTCCTAATCAACATTCACTGACTATGTCTGCCTCAAACACACAAAAGAGTAAAGCACATGAACATGGTCAGTACTTTCCATGGAGGCATGCGCATCATGGGTTGTTATCTCCATATGAGGGTTTCAGAAGGTGGAATGGAGTCGTCCCAGGGCTCGAAGTATCCTCCTCCATTTCAGTGAGGGATCACGCTTCATGGACCAAGCTGTGAAGTTTTCTTGTTCTCAAAGTATTGTTCCGAGGGTTCTTTTGGGGACAGTCACCGAGCCACGGACAGATTCCAATTGCAGTTCGTTTGTGGTAATATTCCCAGGGATGGTTTTTAAGATCTTTGGAAGGTTTTATTTATCAATCCCACCCCTCCAATTTTCAATGGTACAATTTTGGATCTCTTCAGCTTCTCGGATCTTTTGACTTTATTTGTGCGATCCTGATACTTGGTCATTTTGTTGATTTCTGCATTGTTTACATCAAAATTGCTGGGCACCGATGCCTTAACAAGCAATGCCATCTTTTCTTTTTTGGACATAAATATTATTGAACGAATTGGATGTTAGAGTCTATCTGTGTCCTTGCTCGGTGGGTCAAGAGCCACGCCAAATAGGAGGGGTGAAAGGCTGTCTCCCTGGAAGATCCCACGATGAATCTTCACTCCAATATTTTGATCTTTCCTTCCAAGTGCTCGAATATCAATGTGGTCTTCCATAGTTCCATTGCTTTCTCAATCAGTTTGATTACTTGGGGTTTATCTTGTACACTTGCATGCATTTCATCATCCATGAATGTGCACACTATCGCAAGGTTTTTTTGTCGTCTCTCTTTTTTTTTAGGTAGCAATCGTTTAGTGTGGCCTTGTTTCATCGTAGATGGTCCATTATTCTGTAGCATCCTTTTTATGTCCCTTCTGTTCTGCCTCTAGACCTCCTTGTTATGTTTGGTGGTGGTACATCATTGTTGTGATGATTTCCATTACAAGTTTTATGTTGTTGGTAGACATGTTATTGGTCAGTATTTGTTAGGGAGTTGGGTTTCTTTCGATTTTGGGAGGAGGAAGGTGTTTCCTTCTGTGAGCCAATCATCCCTGACCTTTTCCTCCTCTTGGATAAGTTTGTTTAGTGCTCGAGCGTAGTGATTGTGCAGAGCATGTTGTTGCATAAGCCAGAAGTTTGGAATTCCATCCTGGCCAGGATTTTTAAAGTTTAGCATTTTTTTCGAGTTGTTTTGTTCACTTTTTTCTTCATCAATAATTATCCTTGGGGGCATTTTGCTTGTTTGGATTTTTTATTTTCCAAGTATTGGAGCCATTCTACCTCTTATTGTGTTCTTTTTGGTCTTCATGAATACCTTTCCAGAAATCTTCAAGTCTATCCTTCTTGGGGGAACGTGATACATTTTGCGTTTGTTTCCCAAGTTCGAGGTAGAATCTTTTCTGGTTATTTTCAAACATCTTTTTTTTTCTCTCTCCCATTGTTGACTTTGTTGTTTTTTTTTAATCTTGCCAAAACGAAGTTTTGCAAGATATGTTAGTCAGCTTGTATGTTTTTTTTTTTTGTTTGTTTGTCTGTAATCACGTATAAAAAAATTCTGCAGAGCACAGTTATCATTGGAAATTTTTGTAACTTCGCATATCAGAGGCCTATAGAGGTCCCTTTCAGTGCATAAAATTTTGAAGGTCAAGGTCAAAGGTAAAGGTCACTTTGGCACAAATCAGGGGAGTCGACGAAACCCTTATTTTTTGAGTAATTTTGATCGGATCGTCTTCAAACTTCATGGGAATATAGTTCATGGTCTGGCGCTCAGCTGATTAATTTTTGGTGGCGATTGGCCTTGACCTTCATATGTTTTTTTTTGGTCTGTAATCACGTATAAATCACTCTGCAGAGCACAGTTATCATTGGAATTTTTTGTAACTTCGCATATCAGAGGCCTATAGGAGGTCCCTTTCAGCGCATAAAATTTTGAAGGTCAAGGTCAAAGGTCAAGGTCACTTTGTCGCAAATCAGGGGAGTCGACGAAACCCTTATTTTTTGAGTAATTTTAATCGGATCGTCTTCAAACTTCATGGGAATATAGTTCATGGTCTGGCGCTCAGCTGATTAATTTTTAGTGGCGATTGGTCTTGACCTTCATGGTTAGCGCCTCAGGTCAAACATATTTGACCCCAAGGTCAAATTTTCAAGTTTTAGGAACCATATCGTGGAGTACCTCAAATTGAACACCTCGATGAGTGCTTTCTAGATATGTCAAGCTTGAGACATTATGACGTCATTTGGTGATGTTATGAGGCAAAAGCATATTTTTCATGGTTACTCTGTAGAACGATTCTCATCGGAATCTCTCGTAGGCAGATATTCCTCAAGGAGTCGCTCGTGGTGGATAGCAGCTCTGTTCACCTCAGTGTGACCTTAAAGAAGTCACACGTGGTCACCTTTTGGCAAGATACGGGTCACCCTGCGGGTGACATTGGTTTATTTTTTGGTTTGTTTGTTTTAATCTTCCTTGCTATCATCTCTATTTTGTTTTCAGCAACCATTACCTCCAGTCTTTGCTCTAGATTTTAAACCTTTGGGCTTCGGTCTCCTTTTCCGACTTGCTTCATTTGTGTCTCGTTTCCTTTCAAAGTTGTTTTCGCTGCGTCATTAATCCCCGTTTCCATGGTGGTGCTTGGTGTGTGCGTGCATGCGTGTGCATCTTATCTTGCAAAGTTCTGATCATTGGGATTTCAACATTCACATTGATACACCATCTCAACTGCAAGTAGCTCCTTTTCTCCACGTTGGTTCCTCAGCCAATGTTCAACAACATGTAACAGGAACAATGCATGAAATGGCCCATACTCTTGGATTTAGTACTTTACTAGGTGCGCCGAGTATAGCATCGCCAAATGCACAGTGCATGGGACCTTCATGTCAGATAATCACATTGTTTGTCTTTTGGTTAAGATACTAAAGTCCAACCCACCACAAGTTACATCTTTTATAAGGAACTATCGAAGCACTTACAAGGTGAATTTTTGGAATCGCTGAATATTCTGGTCACCATGTTGGAAGGGATTCTGCTTTTGAATGATACAAGAAGATAAGTCGGCTTCTTGATTCTGTAGCCCTTGTCATGGTTAAAAACTCACTCTCAGAAGCAGAATGTCAAGGTGTAATGAAGACCTTCATTTGGCTTGGCAAAGAGATGTAGAACTGAACAGAAATCTCGATCTCGATGGGAAACATCTCATCTGACAAAGATTACTTACTGTCAAAAATAAACTTTCTGCGTGTGATGCAAAGGATCGGTATAGAATGTTGGATTATTTGCTGCATAGGAATTCCCCGTCACTTCCTATTCACTGATAAATATGCGGGAACATTCATCGAGTAACCAGTTCTGTTTCTTCTTTATCAACAATGTTATGAAACTTCAACTGTATTTGGATTCAAATAAAAGCCATACGAGTCGGTTTATTGTCGTGCTTCACACCAGCGACGGAAGAAGAGGTGTTGAAAGTTATCAATGGATCACCAAAAATATGTTGTTGTCTACATCCAATCCCACAAGGTTCCTGAAGGAAAAAGGAAAATATTGCCTATCTCATTGCAGTTTTGACTGAGATCGTAAATCCAACGTTGATTAATAGAGTTTTCTTTCATCTGCGGCTCACTGCGTCATCATCAAACGTCTCATGAAGAGGCTATGTCGAGACAAAAGCTGTCTAAGTAACTGCAGACCCATTGCGGACCTCACCTTTCTTGGCAAGACGAGTGAGAAAAATTGCTTGCTCAAGACTGACAGCTCACATGAAGACAATCTAATGGACCCCCTTCAGTAAACCATCATTATAGGAACTGCTCTCATGAAAATGATGGATATAAAATGCGTCGCCACTCCGACTCAGGAAGTTCGGGAAGGGATTTGTAATTTGTTCATGGTTCCAACAATAGCTCGCCGACTCTTTGCAAATAACACTGGGATCTTTAACATCCGCTAACTAATGCCAGCAGACAGGATGCTGTTTAAAGTCCATTCGAGGGACGGGTACACACGTTGATGAATCAACATGCTTGTGAAACATCAGCATCACAGTTTGTAGCTGTGTCGGAATTCAAATCCAGTCGAGACAGTTCAGCTGTGAGTGTGCATATCTGCAGGTCATCCTGCCAGCAATATAGGTACAATATACTGGATGTAATTTGTAAAAAATCATCAACTTACCTTTGAACTGACTCACCTGCTTTCCATTCCCAATGCAATTATAAAATGTCGGATTGATTTACAGGGACGTCGCGTTGAATCACAAAGTGTGCTATCCCTCAGTTGGACGTTAAACGGGGGGCCATGTCTGCAAGCATTAGCTGGTGGATGTTAATGAAGATCCGACGGTGTCTTCCGCAAAGAGTATATGTGAGTAATTGCCAGCACCCTGAAGAAGTTAAAAATTCCTGCCCTGGCCAGCTTGGTCATTGACGACTTAGGTCAAAAATATCCCTTGGCCGACGATGCAAGAAAATGGAATCATTGGAGCCATTGAAGTAAAAGTAGAGGTTCTGTTCGTGCGTATGGCAGCTTGGCTGTGCTGCTGATGCTGTGCCCTTCTACCAGTGCACTGGTGCTCATTTCCATGACCTCGAAAGGATGACAAACTGAGTCAACCCCACCTGGTGTTAATTCAGCTTCTAACGGGGCTCAAACTCAGAACCCTAAGATCCCAATCACTAAGCCAACCCCATGTTAAAGTAGTAGCAGCAGTAAGCTTTTTGGCATGTGTTCGACTATTGATATTATCTCATTTATATAAGTGAATGTCCCACATAATTACAAATGCAGTTTCATAACACTTGAAAATATAGAGATCAACCTCGTTTATCAACGTGAGCTTTTCAATCTCATGATTTGCTTTCATGAGCTCGAAACAATTTTATAATTTAAACTTGCGGCCTCATCTCATCGTGCGAGGATATCGGGTAAAAAAAATCTTACGGATTACAGCAGTCATCCAGCAAAAAGAAGTCGTAATTAACTCTAAAACGGCATCCCAAGACATTTCTGGAAGGTTTCAATAAACAAGGGATGGATTCTCAGATCCATATTCCAATCACTTTTCCTGCATGTAAGCAAGTCAATAAATTTATCAACGATTTGCATTGGCATCAACAGCAAGTGCGTAAACAAAGGTTATCGTCAGGCATTTGAAATTGCAAATTCTTGATACAAAAGGCATTGTGGTATCGACTGCAAGAGCCTTCGTGCCGAACCATGAATCAGTCATTTTTGTGTGCCACTGCCTATCTGATCCAGGCTCTCTCTCCCCCCTTACTTTTTGAGCTTCTGTTAAAGGTCAGCCCTCCGGCTCCGAGAGCTCCCTGGGATGAGTGGAGATATCTCTGAGACCGATTTCAAATTCATCGCACCTCTCTCCTGGTGCTTGATAAAGGTTACTTTAACACCGGCATACCTGTCTCATATACGAAGAAGCTGCTTTCTGACTGGTGTCTGTCGATCATTTAAGATTCAGTTGGGCGAATTAAGAGTCAGAGCGGCAGGGGCCAGTCATAGAGCGTCAAACACAGTAGAATCAAACTGGTTCACCGCAGGCACAGCATCTTGATGGTGTGATTTCACGAGGTCGCTGTCGTGAATGAATATTTATTCTAAAAGTGAATAAGTAAAAAAAAAAACAAGTAAATGCACCTAAGGTGGGTGTTCCATGGGGGAACACTTCATTGACATTCAGTGAAGTCTCGCCGTGAAGTGCGATTCATATCTCTCAATGTGGTAAGAGTTTGATTTTTTTTTGACTTGAAGTTACCAGAATCATCAAGACAACCAAAATGTACCCTTTCAGAAATGTTAGCATCAGCATGCATAAAATTGTGCTCATTAATATCTCTTTTGTAAAGTCCAGCTATTATTAAAAAGCATTGATTTTATCACCTTTGAGCTATCTTGCTGGTTAGAATCTTGACACAGCTCCAAATTGTCACCCTGGTGTTTTGCATGCGGGGCCATCAATGTGTGTGCCATCCATCGGAAGGACGTTTTGCTGGAAAATCGGTCTACTAGCACTCACTGATCCTTGGTGGATGTCTTATGTGAACAGAAGGAGTCTGGCACATTGATGATAATGACTCGTATTGATCAAATTCATAAATCAACAAGATGTTCTGTATGCGGTCTGAGAAAACACAAGTTTGAATCCTACTTACCTTCTGCTTAAAGAAAGTGCACTACATGTGCATGCATTACATGTAATGCAACCCATCATCAATCTTCTCCATGAGCAAATGTCAAGTCACGATAAGGAAATGTAAATGCAGGAAGAAAAATCAATTCTGCACAACACCATCGACATCATTCCAGTACTATCTGCAGAGTGGAAGCATCACATGGACATGTGTGTGTCAGTCTGATTGAAGCCTGTCCATTTAAATTGTTGGACTGTAATGTGAAGGGATTGCTCCAATAGTATACCTTGACACTCGCCTTATCTTTTCTGAATCGCACACTTAAAGCCCAGCTGATGATAACACAGAATTCTGGTTGAGGCATAACCAAACTTTCACTGTCATAACTACAGACTAAGGTTCTGTAATCAATCAATGTCAATCTGGGAATTAAAATGGGTGTTTTTTATGACTTAAAATTTCCCCTTATTCTGGGAGCGATGCTATATGACACAATTATATAGGGTAAATTGGGGTTCTCTCTTCACCCTGAACCCCCGAGATATGAATCTTTTTTTTAAATGCCAAAAACCTTCCCTGGCACATCTTGAGTACAACCACCAGCTTTCAAGTCATTCTGTCCAGTAGTTCAGGAGTACATAGAAGTCAAACAAACAAATAGAAAACACACAAACAGGTACACAAATACACACATAAACAAACATTGAAACACAAAAAAGCCCGATGGGAGACTGACGGTTATTTCCACATTAGGCACGGTAAAAATGAGGGGGTAGAGGGATGGGCCATGGCCACCTTTCCTAAAGGGGCTGTCACACCTTGACGATTTAGCCAGCGTATGCCGACGTATGAAAAATTTGCTAAAACGCTGGCACACATCGAATACGTTATGGGTAAGTTTTGTATACGTTAAGAGCATGCTCGCATACGTCGTAGTATGCCGAGCTCGTCGACAAATTTTAACATGCTTGAAATTTTTCGACGTATGCCAGCATCTGACTCACACGTTCCACATACGCTGGCCATAAGTTGTAGGCACGTTATGCGATCGTTGACACACGTCGACACATGTTACTTGTAAGTTACTCATAAGTCGAAACACGCCGAGGTAATGTTTAGCATCAGTGTTCCAGACTCCATGGTTTTTTTCTTTATTTTTATTTTTTTTCTTCGGCATGACGGTGACGTTGACACTTCGATTTCTAGTGCGGTTATAATATAATATAAGTAACAGGCTGCCGCTCAACGATTTAAATCATAACCGCACCAGATATCGAAGTGTCAACATCACCGTCATGCCGTATAAAAAAAACCAAAAAAAAAAAACCATGGAGTCTGGAACACTGATGGGTTCCTCCTGTGTGAATCCCATTTTTATATACCAATTCCCCTAAACGTTGCCATTACGCCATTATACGGTAGCTGTAAGTTAGTAACACGTTCAGTAAGTTCTGTGGTCGTCCGGGAGACGTCAATCAAATACGTCTACATACATCAATATGCATTGGAGATACGTTACACGTAGGTTCAAAGCACGTTACTCATAGGTTAGAAATAAGTTTCGGGTATGCTAAACATTACCTCGACGCGTTTCGACTTATGAGTAATTTACAAGTAACGCGTGTCGACGTGTGTCAACGATCGCATAACGTGCCTACAACTTATGGCCAGCGTATGCGGAACGTGTGAGTCGTACGCTGGCATACGTCGAAAATTTGTCGATGTACTCGGCGTACTACGACGTATGCCAGCATCCTTCAGCGTGCTCTTAACGTATACAAAACTTACCCATAACGTATTCGACGTGTGCCAGTGTATTCGGCAAATTTTTCATACGTAAGCACACGCTGGCTAAAACGTCAAGGTGTGACAGCGGCTTGACACATCGATGTCTAGTGTGGTTATGATTTGAATCGTCGAGCCGCGGCCTTTTAATAGGCTACGCCACGTGATCGTCGGCGATACGCTGCCGCACGCTATGCATACATTAGACTATCGTTGGGCATAGGTTGTGAACGCCGACAACACGCTCAGCATTCGTTGATATGAGTTATCTATATGTTATCAAAACATTGTGTACATTACTAATACGTTATGCATACGTCCAACTCGTTATGAATACGTCCAAACTGGAAAAAAAAACACCAATAGTTCAGCGTACGCCAGCGATTTACATACATTTTGATACGTTGCCATATGCTGGCTAAAACGTCAAGGTGTGACAGCGGCTTAAAGTGGGATGATCATGGGGAGCACAAACTCAAGTTAACAGCATCTTCCTTGTGTTTCATGAAAAGTTTGGTCTGCACCCGTCCGTTGGTTTCTGATAGCATTTTAAAATTAATTACCTGAATTTGAGGCAAAATCCCCCTTTTCGGCATCATATGAAAGGGGAACATCCGGATCAGTAGCATAACCCCATGAGACCTTACTGCTCTGATGTATCATACAAATATGGTCCATATCGGTCAGGTAGTTTGTGAGGAAAATATGTTTTAGTGAATACTAGCAAATGCAACCCATCGCTTTGCTGACAGTAATATGGAGGAGGGGTGGGGGAGTGAGGAGTGGTGTGGAAAGGGTAGGCAGCATGAGGGGAGGGCAAGGGTAGGCAGCATGAGGGGAGGGCAAGGGTAGGCAGCATAAGGGTAGGGCAAGATAAGGGTCCGTCCGGACATAACCACCCTCCGAACCAGTCTAGAGATAACCACTGTCTGGACATGACAGTAGACAAACCGCTGTCTGGACAACGGGTAGAGTAAGGTGGGGGGAGGGAGAAAAAGAGTAGAGTAGAGAAAGAGGGGTGGAGGAATATGGAGGTATGGAGAGCGAGGAAGCAGGGGGGAGCAAGGAGGGGTGGGGGAAGGGAAGGCAGTGTGAAGGGAGGGGAGAAGAAGGTAGCATGAAGGGAGGGCCCATCTGGACATAACTACCAACCAGAAGTAACCACTGTTCAGATTTAACCACCATCTGGGCATAAATACAGTCCAGATACATCCCGAGATAGAAGGAAAGAGAGGTGTGGGAGGATGCTGCACTGTTTTAGGAAGGGGTGGAGTGAGGATGGGACAAAGAGAGAGAGAGAGGGGTTGGGGGAAGTGGAGTTAGCAAAGAACATTATTCTTGATGAACAACACACACACACACACACACACACACACACACACACACACACACACACACACACACACACACACACACACACACACACACCTTATTGGTATGGATGAGAGATTAGGGGAGAGAGAGACCATTGCCCCCTTTCCAGGGGAGATACAGCCATGGAGAGCACTACTTTAGGTCAGAGCATGGTCACGATGCCTCGTGACTTTGGTCTGGATCTGCCGAGCTGTTTCTGAGAAGGTTTTTGAATAAATTACCTGAATTTGAGGTGAAACCCCCCTTTTCGACTTCATATTAAATGGGGCGCACGGATGGGGAGCACAACCCCCATGAGACCTTGCTATTCCCGATTCATGGTACCAAATTTGGTCTATAATTGGTCGGATAGTTTGCGAGGAGATGATGTTTTAATCAAACGTTAACGGACCTACGTACTTACAAACACCAGACCCACTCAATGAGATAATTTCGGAGAAATAACCAAAACAAACACAAACAAACACACACAGACTTCTCAAATTCTCGGAAATGTTTTCAGAACAAGATACTCAGGACATGCTGACTCTTCTTTTTTTTACTTCCATGGAGAGGGATGTACATAGTTGGGGAGAAACATTATTACTAAAATTATCCACACATATCTTGGAAAATACAACAATTTGGCACGTCTTGGACTATGTACCGTATCTCGTTCATAAGAACTTTAGAAGGCTCATTGTTTCCGAAGACTATTCAATCATTGAGCCTTCATTACACTGACAAGTTTCAGACACCAAATGTCATGGGAATGATTCATCAAACTCAATGACTGCTTTCATTGAAAGCATGAACATCCAATAAATTATATAAATATATCCCACAAATGATTACATCTTCTCTCTTGAAACCAGAAAATCATTCAAGCACGAGAAAAACCAAATACATTACAATTGCTTGTAAAAAAAAATATATAATGAAGCGATCAGTTCACAATTGCATACAGAACTTGTACAAAATATATGTTTGGAATATTAATTTTCACTTGTAAACAGCTTTGAAACAAAGGATCTGCACGTACATGGTCCAAAATGTCTTGCTTGTTTGCAATGCTTTAATTAAAGATGCTTCAAAGTCATCCCCTTTAAACATCAACGCACTAATGCACACCTACAAAAATAGTGGCGTTTGAGAAATAAATGTTGAATCCAATTCGAATTACATTTTCTTTCAAACATAGATGAAAGAATCCTCAGCACACAGGCTGTATTATCCATTCATCACTAGGTCAAGGTATTTTGCACACCCAGCACAGACAGCATGGTATGGGTATCAATTTTAAAAATCACTTTCACCTGGTCAAGGTTTTGGGAGGAAACAAAACTGTTGCATACTTCCACTGACAGACTGTTTACTATCATCCACTGAAGACTTCATAAAGCCCAAATATTAATTTTTTTTTGTATACAGTCGAGGCTCCTGGAAGAGCTAGTATTAGTCCACTGAACTGATCAGGATACAACAGGACAAAAGGAACGGCAGAGGGAATAGGAAACCTCGACAGCAGAGCCGAAGGCCAAGACAAAGAGAAGTGGACAAACAATGGGTGTGGAGAGAATGCATGGGGTGAGCAAGATGGATACAGAAGGAAACTCTCAGAAGGGAAAACTGTAAATTTGGAAGGAGGGGGGGGTGGGGTTAACAAGGATAGGAAGAAAAAAAATCATGGATTTTGGATGGGGGACTATCTGAAATGGTGGTCAACAGCTGTCTTGAAGACCTGGAGGAAAGAATGACATTGAAGAGAATGTGGAAGTTGGTTCTACAGGTGGGAAAGAATAGGAATGAATGAGTGGAGGTGAGCATTGATCCTGGATTTAGGTAATTGTTTCAGCAGAAAGGGGTTGATGGTGGACCGTGTGAGCCCTGCAGAAACTTTGGGTGGAAAGGGGAGAGGAGGGGCAAATCACAGAAAGAGCAGAGGGTTCAAGACCAGAAAGGAGGTGGTAGAAAACAGTGAGACCACCGACCTGTCTGTGATGGTGAAGTGACAGGCCTATTGACTCAGCTTCATCGTGGGAAATTGCAATAATCTTGAAGGGCTTGGTTTCCGCAGTATCAAGTTGAGCAAGGTGTGAGGCAGGGGAGAAAGCCCAGAGGGGAGAGTGGTACTCCATGACGCTGCAGATGAAGGCCTTGTCGATGGATAGGAGTTCAGGTGTGCCAAGTAAGGACTTTGTATGATGGAGGATGCCCATAAGGCTTTGCATTACAATTATAAGATGTCATAGGTAGAGGCTGGCTTTGGAGGCCAACTTTGAAATGTGGTTTGCCCAAGAAAGATTATGGCTGAAAGTGACACCCAGGAGTTTGAATGACTCAACTTCCTCTGGAGGATTGTTAAGATAGTAGATGAGAGAGTTTGCCAGACAGTCCTTTCAGTGAGAGATCATGAGAGTGGGAGATTTGTCAAAATTGAAACACATATCCCAAGTGTTTGACCAGCTTGTGATTTTTTTTCAAGGTCTGAAGAGAGGGTAGAGGCTGCAGCCTGCCTGTAGGATAAGGGACGTCATGGCAGAGGGTGGAATCATCATTAAACAGATAAAGGGTATTTTTGTTTTTGAGTCAGAGAGATCATTTTTGAAGATCAGGAATAGGACTGGGCCCAGAACACTGCATTTGGGTACTCCAGCTTTGACAGTGAGAGGAGATGAATGGATTCCGTTGAGAGCCACACGTTGGCTACAAGAGTAGAGGAAGTCAGTAAGCCATGGGTGGAGTTGCACTTGGATGCCATAAGCAGAGAGTTTGGAGAGTAAGGCAGGATGCCACAATGTATCAAAGGCATGACATATGTCCAGAGAGACGGCCGTGGTCTAACGTCTGACATTGAGGTGAGTAGAAGCAACATTTCCAAGGTGGTGTGACCTGGTATGAAACCAAATTGGTAATTTGAGATGAGGTTATTAGAGAAAAGAGAACGATTTCATATCAACTGCGATGATGGATTCCATGACCTTGCTGATGATTGGAAGTAAGATGATAGGTCTGCAGTTAAGGGGATCAGTTTTTGCACCTTTTTATACAATGTCGTGATATTGGTGGATTTACAAGCAGATGGAAGATAATGATGAGGAATTGCAAATGACAGGGTGAAAAGGGCAGCGAGAGGATGTGCAACAGCAGTAGAGCAGATTTTTAGGACGTGTGAGCTGATGCCATCCATTCCAGTAGCAAAGACCTTGTCGAGGGCTAAAAGAACCTTCTCCACCTTCTCAAGCACAAAAGACAAAGAGTCCAGCATCTGCTGGGTATGACAGGGAGGGTGGATACCAAGAGTGAGGGGTTGGGGAAAATATTTGGAAACGCACAGAATTGAGGCATTCTGCCTTCTCACGAGCGGAGTCGGCTGTGGTGCCATTTGAAGTGAGGGAAGGGATGGAAGGGGAGCATACACCAGAGAACAAGGCACCACCAGGCTTGAGAGGAGGAAAACAAGTTTGAAAGTTCATTCTTGAGGTCAGACAGATGTTTTCTGGCTTGTCTGAGAGTGGACACACACTTGTTGCAGACATTTTGGAATGTACCGAGATTGGCTTTGATCGAATTAGCCCTCCAGGAAATGAAGGCAAGTTGTTTCAGAGAAACGACCTCACCACAGTATTGAGTGTACCATGGGTGGGGAGAAAGGTAGGATAATGGAAGATGAGATGGGATTCATCTGCACATGAGAGAGAGAGAGAGAGAGAGAGAGAGAGAGAGAGAGAGAGAGAGAGAGAGAGAGAGAGAGAGAGAGAGAGAGAGAGAGAGAGAGAGAGAGAGAGAGAGAGAGAGAGAGAGAGCGCGCGCTAGAGAGAGAGAGAGAGAGAGAGAGAGAGAGAGAGAGAGAGAGAGAGAGAGAGAGACAGAGACAGAGCAGGTTTCTGTGGAAGAAGTCCCAGGCTAAGCTAATATCAGGGGTTGTATATGTGGGAGAGCAATCCTGAAGAGAGATGGCAAATTATTTGGATGAACAATGCTGAGATGTCCTATAGTAAAATCAGATGTCAACCTGGCTTACATCGGGCTGTTATCAGCAGATTTGTCCACAGACAACAACAAATCAATGAAGTTAAAGACATGACTTGATCTGAATGACCCAAGGTGACCTTCAAAAGAGAGGATGCAGCTCTGATGAGGCATGACAGATGTATTCCTTTTGCCATAAGCACTGTGTAGCAGTATGAATAGAACTTCCCTCAAAAGATTATGGATGAGAATTTTCCGGAAGTGGCTTTATGTTCCAGCTTACAAAACCAGGAGACCGATAAGATACCCAATCTCACGGCAGAATACAAAGCAATCCGCTTGGCATGGTGCCAAGACACATCAGCACTGGAATCACATCCTGGAGGAATATCCATAGTTTGATGAAAGATAATTCATCTTGCACGTGACTGATGGTACATCTTATGTTTAGTGGGAAAACTAACACAGCCAAGTACATGTCGAGTCCATCTAGTTTTTGTGATTTTGTGATTGTAAACTGGAGGTTGGCGCTGTAATTACAGACTTCTTGTAACCCGACGGGCGAGAGGTACCATGGAAACATTTTGGATCCCGTTGTTCCACCTTTACCTCTGCCACTGAAGGTGGACGGAGGTTACGCTTTCACCAGTCTGCCTGTCTGCCCGTCTGTTTGTTTGGTTGTGAACAAAATATCTCTCAAAAAGTTGTGGAGAGCTTGGGTATGTGACAAGGACGAAATGATTACATTTTTGGTGAAGATCCAAATCCAGATCTGAGAATTTGTTAAGTGATTCCTCACCATTGAGTGATTGGGCTAAAATGACATATAGCAGGATATCTCAAAAAGTTGTTGATGGATTCGAATGGAACTTGGTGGGTGAGTTGGTTAGGTGACAAGAACAAGCTCATTCAATTTCAGTTCAGGTCCGAATCCAGATCCGGCCTATCAGTGGGATACAAAATGTAAACTAATCAGCCTGACGGAGGTATGTGGTCTACCAAGTGCCCCTCTAGTTTGACAAGCACCCACTTCTCACACCTGTAAAAATGGATGGCAATACACACCCCACCATTCTCGTGCCATTACAGACTTCTTGCAATGGGCAGGAAGGAGTCCTATAGTGTCCTATAGTATCAATTTAAATCCTATAGTGCACATTTGAGACATTCTCAGGTGTAGAATTAAGAAAACTAGCCATACCTACCCATCACTTCTCTGACAGGTTAATCAATGTCTATCAGCTTTGCACATCTGGATTTGGGGATTTTCTCCCATTCTTCCTTGCAGATTTGCTCAAGCTCTGTCAAGTTGGATGGGGATCATTGGTTAACAGCGATCTTCAAGTCTTTCCACAGATTCGCAATGGGATTCAAGTCTTGGCTTTGGCTGGACCACTCACGGACTTTCACGTTCTTGTTCTGAAGCCATTCTTGGGTTGCTTTGGCTGTTTGCTTGGGGTCTTTGTTCGGATGGAACGTAAATCTTCACCACAGTCTAAAGTCTTTTGCACTCTGAAGAAGGTTCTCCTAAAGGATTTGTCTGTATTTGGTTCCATTCGTTGTTTCCTCAACCCTTACAAGTCTCCTCGTCCCTGCCACTGAAAAGCATCCCCATAGCATAATGCTGCCACCTTCATGCTTCACAGCAGTAGGGACAGTGTTAGAGGAGTGATTAGCTCTGCTCAGTTTCTGCCAGACATCACACTCACTGTGCTCTTGGGAACTTAAACACGAGAAATTGTTTTACACCCTTCCCCAGGTCTATACCGATGCACAATTCTATCTTAAAGTTATACGAACAGTTCCTTGGACCTCATCGTGGAGTTTCTGCTCTGACATGCACTGTCAGCTGTGTGACCTTATATAGAAAGGTATGTTTCTTTATAAATCAAGTCTAATCGATTTAATTGGCCACAGGTAGACTCCAATCAAGTTGTAGAGACATCTCAAGCATGATCAAAGGAAATTGGATGCACCTGAGCTCAATTTGTTGTGGCATAGAATAGGGGTTGAATACTTATATACTCAAGATATTTCGGCTTTTCATTTTTCATTACGTTGTAAAAAATTTCCCCCCCCCCCCAAAAATCCACATTGTCATTATGGGGTTTTATGTACATGTGTGTATCTCTCTCTCTCTCTCTCTCTCTCTCTCTCTCTCTCTCTCTCTCTCTCTCTCTCTCTCTCTCTCTCTCTCTCTCTCTCTCTCTCTCTCTCTCTCTCTCTCTCTCTCTCTCTCTCTCTCTCTCTCTCTCTCTCTCTCTCTCTCTCTCTCTCTCTC